>NC_137820.1:10420093-10482593 GCF_963921795.1 Nannobrachium achirus | reverse complement strand
TCTATCTATAAATGCGACAAATCTCTGTCTGTCTGTTTGTTTGTTTGTTTGTTTGTTTGTAATCCGCGTATCTCGAGAACCGTTCGTCCCACCGGCTTCAGATTCGGCACGCGCGTTCCCCGCTGCGGCGCGGAGTGCAGTGCCGGGCCTCGGCCCGACTCGGCATGCGGTTTTCCCGAAGCGGCGCGAAACGTTCGGAATCTCCTTATGCGGAGCTGATTGTTAACATCAGGCTGTTCCTGAGGAAATCGGCACAATCGCTGACTCATTGTGACATCACTTCATAAAAGGCTCTGACATCACGTACGCCAGGAGTCAACAAAAAATCTCTGTGAATGTGTATGTATGTATGTGAATCTCGAGAACCGTTCTTCCCACCGGCACGCGCGTTCTCCAGATATGGGCATAAAATGAATCCCCGAATGCGGAGCTGATGTCTGACATCAGAGTTTTCCGCAACCGGTACTGTGTGTGCAGAGATCTCCATATATTGGGGTTTGCATTAAAGGGTGGGGACAAAGGCTAACAGAAGGCAAACAGATGGTCACAACGGGTCCTATGACAACATGACAACAGGTATATTGGGGTTTGCATTAAAGGGTGGGGACAAAGGCTAACAGAAGGCAAACAGATGGTCAAAACGGGTCCTATGACAACAGGTATATTGGGGTTTGCATTAAAGGGTGGGGACAAAGGCTAACAGATGGTCAAAACGGGTCCTATGACAACAGGTATATTGGGGTTTGCATTAAAGGGTGGGGCAGGCATAAAATGGACGCAAATAGACAGATATCTCCATATATGGGCATATGGGCATAAAATGGACCCAGAACTATATCTGCAGTGATCTCCATATATGGACATAAAATGGACGCCGACAGACACAGATATCTCCATATATGGGCATAAATGGACACAGGCAAACAGATGGTCAAAACGGGTCCTATGACAACAGGTATAATGGGGTTTGCATTAAAGGGCGGGGCATTCATTCTCTATTTACATCGTTCCCGAGTTGGCCAGGTCGCCGACTAGACGCTGGGCCGCCCGAAGGGCGGCCCAGCTTCTAGTAGTCTAAAATGTGACCACTTTTCTTTTCTTACTTCCAGTGGCGACACCTGCTGTCTCCTGTTTTGAACATCTCCATACTGGACACTATGCTGGTTAACTGCTTCCTGTTTTAACCCTAGAGTTCATAAGGGTCAGAGGTCAGGGTCAAACTCAGGGGAAGTTGTCACACCTGGTCTTTAGATCATTGCCCTCACAGTGGACTATCTTCACTTTCTCATGTTGCTTTTTATTTGGAGTAAAAACCATCTCCACTGGTAAAGGTGATTATAGTAAATTAACTTGTGTCCCAGTGATTAAAAGCATGCAAATGAAGTAAATAGAAAAATATCTTCCCTTCTGGATTTGTAAGATTGCATTCAAAGTGGTTTTCAGCTGCAGGATGAGCTTAAACTCCTAGATCGCCAGCATCAAGCAACCAATAGCAGTGCATTTTATTTGCTAATAGCAAGATGCAGTCCATTTACATTACCGGTACACTTTAGGCTTTTAGCTATAACTCGCTTATCCAAAGCAACTTGGAATGCAGGACTCTGTGGCTCACTCAGAGCAAACTTGGACAGGAGACATATTGGCCAAAAGCAGTGCAAAGGTCAAAGCCATAGCATCCGGGGTGGAAAGGAAAGTACACATGGAGAACTGGCATCCATGTATGGACATTCTGTGCTCCCTCTCTGGCAACAGTTTAGCTGCGGTGCGATCACCTGCTTCTAAGGAGCTTTGTTCGCCATCTCATCTCAGCCCGCGAACACATTACCACGCACGGACCCCGACCGTACTGTACGTAGCTCAGTGGAGATCAACAACTCTGATGACATTGCATCCACATAATTACAGTGTTTCATTACAGTAAGGAAAAGACACACACCCGGCATCTCATTTTAAAAGCTGCCATCAGTCAAGACCAACTAATGACCTTACTGGCGGCTCCATTTCATTCCTACCATGGCATGGTCAGACCTCCCCGCCCCCCCGCCCCCAGCCCTTCCCAGTTACAGTGATCAGATCGGTTAAGTACATGCTAGCGTAATTTAGGTCTCTCCCCTGATTAGATTTGTGCCAGCTCTTAACAAAGCCCGCTCGAACTTAATCCAATGAGAGCCATTGTGGCCAAAGCCATCGGAGCTTTCGCTCCTGGTTAGCTTCAAACCGGGTGTGCTGGGGCAATTACCCACCACGCTCTAATGAAGTGCCTCCTCTGTGGGAGGAGACAATGGATGCAGTGCTTCACAGCGTGAGACCACAAGTGGTCACTTTTATGATATGATTGTCAAATAATTGCTAAAGCGAGATTATTGTTGTAGGTGTGAGGTCTCATGATCGTGTCAGCATGTGATGTGAATTCCGGGAGCGTGTCGATATTGCATCATAACATTTGTTCGACGTTCCGTTTGTTCGACGAGGGTGAATGTTAACCTGGTGAAATGCTAACCTGCCGACACTGTTGAATGCTAACCTGGTGAATGTTAACCACTATGCCCAAACCTAACCCAAACCCCTAACCTAACCTCAGTAAAACTATGCCTAAACCTAACCCTAACCCTAACCCTTAGTCGAAATAATGACACATAGAAATAGCCTGTCTTTTTTTGCCTGTGAACTCCCAATTTAAAATTATGCCTATGATCTAGTTTCACAGCCAAACCTTTGACTAACTAAATGGTTCTTAGACGCAAGTACAGGAAAAGCCCACATTGCAAGTATTATCATTAAATGTCATGAAAACAATCATTCATTATTGTGCAAAATAAGTGTTAAATGGCTATATATTACGAATAGTACTGTAATAATTTCTTGATTGCCTCTTGATGACGTCATGGGCTGCTATGCTCGATAACAAGCTTGATAAGCCCAAAGCTTATTGATATCGATACCGGGTAGTCAATAATTTGTTATTGGGTTTGTAGCAGACCCTTCTTTCAAGCTCCATCCCTACACATGGAGAACCCTGCCTATGCCCTCATGGTGACACCTGAAGCAGCCTGCCTACACCGTGCCCTCATGGTGACTGCTATAATCACAGCTAGAGACTGACCTGTGGCTGTATGTATGTCACCAGCTCAATCCCCTGCTCTTCTGCTTTTGTTCTGTGTCAAAGACAATTAGTCTTGTGCTAGAACTCTTTGTGTGTGTGTGTGTGTGTGTGTGTGTGTGTGTGTGTGTGTGTGTGTGTGTGTGTGTGTGTGTGTGTGTGTGTGTGTGTGTGTGTGTGTGTGCGCGCGCTTGTGCGTGCGTGCTTGTGTAATTTGTCTCCGACAATCAAATCAAAAAGACAACTCTCCCCCTTTGTGTTTGCCTTTGCTCTCTTCACTCCTCTCCCTGTTAACCCCTACTATTCTTGACAATAACACTTTACGCTCTCTATATATAGATGTTGTCATGTCCAGGATCACCTGTCTAAGCTGTGGGTAATCCATAGGTATTCTTATAGTTCGCTGGAAAACCAGAGGAGTGAGTATAGGTGACGTGTGAACCAAAGAGCTTGGGCACAACGCTATGGTGATGGAGACAGAGATTTAATGCCAATGCTTTAGTCAAACGTAGTCAAATGCAGTGCTTTGTAGTCAAATGTAGTCAAACTTATTCCAGTGGGCCTAATTTGTTTAAACTGTGCATTCCTGGCTGCCATAAATAATTCCTACTCTGTGTAAAGCATGGAATAAAAGCAAAAGATGAGATGAAATCGAGAGACTTCAAACTTCTCTATTATCCGAGATTATTTTTGAAGAAAGGAAAGTGTATAATGACAGTTGTCTCTACTTACAATACACACATGAGCTATTTAGTGACTTGGTAATGTTGTTCGGAATTATCTCCTGCTTTCATATACATACAACCACGTCCACTGCTATGCCCTATTGTGATTGTGACTGCTTGAAAGTAACCAGTATGCTCTGTGCAAAAATACAATTACAACACTTTATTTTAGACATCCTTAAACAGTGAATGTGAAACCAGTACAGGCTAGATTTATACTGTGCGTGTGCATGTGTGTGTGTGTGTGTGTGTGTGTGTGTGTGTGTGTGTGTGTGTGTGTGTGTGTGTGTGTGTGTGTGTGTGTGTGTGTGTGTGTGTGTGTGTGTGTGTGTGTGTGTGTGTTTGTGTGCGTGTGTGCGTGCGTGTGTGCCTGTGTGTGTGTCGTGCGCACGCACACGCGTGGTTGCGTTCTCGCTGATGAAGCCCTGAGGAGCCTGGCTCCATGTCAAAGCCTGGATCTCTCACAGAATGCTTGTGGTGCCCTGGCCAATTTGTACCTTACTCAACGATACGCAGTGAGATGTTAATCTTAAAACAACATCAAGAAACACTGATATAACTGATATAATAAGGCATCACCTGACGATGCTTTGCAACCTAATACCACACGATGAGTTGGACATGTTTATCCTGTTAGTAAAAGCAGTAGTAGGATATTAATAGTAAGACGCCTCAGGGCGACATGCAACCTCGAATTCTTGGCCATCTGGCCAGTCATGTATATCGGACCAGTTACCCATATATGGAGACCCCTGGTACCCCTACCGGTATATGTAGATCCATGTACTGTATATGGAGATAAGCTGTGCGAGCCCAAACATGCTTACTCAGTTATTCGTTATGTGAAAGTCCTATGATGTCTATGACATTTGACATCATACCTTTTTATGCGCATACATGGAGATCCCTGTCTGTAGAACCAGCCGTTAGTGTGGTTGGTGGCGGATATGGCCCTCCATATATGGGCATTCCCACATGAAGTCCTGTTAGATATGGGCTTAAAATAATATGTTTATGCTCCATATATGGGCATAAAGGGATTCGGTTAGTGTGACATCAAAGTGAAGCCAGAGCATGATGTCAGAGCGGCAAACCCATTCTGTTAAGAGTGGGTTCCCCTGACACCACAGTGATGTCAGAGCGAAAAACCCATAGAATCACAGTGTCAGGCGTTATACACAGAGATACATACATACATACATACTGTACAGACAAGCTGTGACCGTTTACATGCTAATCTGCGACCTGTGGTCGCAACTAACCTGTGTGAGGTCCTGTTGTCCCTGCACCGTGTCCAAATAAACAGTGAGTTGTCAATATGATACTGTATATCACCCGCACTGGTCGCCAAGACAGATTCCTGCGCATTCATCAAAGACACATATTTCAGTATTCCTCCAACAGTGTCGTGCACAGGCAAGAGCATGAAATGATAAGAATGAGCAGTAGTTTGTCATCTGGATGCCGTTAAATTAATCTACATAACCGTCGGAGGTCCCATCACAATTATTCATGTCCCCGCATGCGCGCCGTACAGTAAACAGCAGGTCCCAGGGCTGTGCAGGGGATCCTGTAGGGAGTTAATATATGGCTGAGAGGCTGGAAGGGAGCAACCATGGCTTTTAATAAATCAGCCCTATCTAATGAAGTGCTTAATGGTGATTTACAACCTCAGAGCTCAGCCTTGCCAAACTGACAGACATGGCCAACGAGAGAGAGAGAGAGAGAGAGAGAGAGAGAGAGAGAGAGAGAGAGAGAGAGAGAGAGAGATAGAGAGAGAGAGAGAGAGAGAGAGAGAGAGAGAGAGAGAGAGAGAGAGAATGGAGTCAAATGGAGAGATGCATTGAAGTGAGTGAAAGGGAAACACTGATAACAGAAATAGAAGGACACTAAAGATCAGTTAAAGAGAGAGAGAAGGGGAAACAATAGAAAGGAAGAAGAGAGACAGATAAAGAGTCTGAGAAAGTGAGAGTGTGGGGATGGGACGATAAGCGATGGTATCGTTTATCGCGATAAAACACACTCATGATAATCGTATCGTGGAGATTGAATTTATCGTGATATCGTCCTCTGATCAATTCACCTTTTATTTGCTAAGCTATCCGGTACCACTTAAACCCTAATAATTGGTAAAAGGTACTATTATTGATACGCTCTCTATCAAACGTCTTTGCCAACAAATAGCCGATACAAGCTCACAACGTGGTGCGTCGCATTGTGAGCTTGTATATTGGCTATTATTTGGCAAATGTTCCAGGATGATGGATTTTGATTTTCGCAATAATATCGTAACTTGCGATTTCTTTTTTCACAATAATCGTGATATGAAATGTTCATATCGTCCCTCCCGACATCCCATGAGAAAGGTTGAGAAAGAGAGAAGATCAATATAGAGCAGATAAAGGTAAGGAAAGAGAGAGAGCATAAGATAGGTGGATAAAGAGAGACTAGGTCAATGTTTTCTGTGCAACAAGTGAAAAAGAAAAAAAAGAAATGGCCCTCATTCGAGCAACTGTGACATTCTTCTCCCCTGTTGGATACCACGAGAGATCTGAGTCTCTGATATGATTATCTTTAATGTCGATAGCGCCCAGAACAGCTGGAGAGCAGTCATGGGCATAGTTAGCTGCAACAACGTAAAATGGGAGACAAGAGGCTACTTATATCCCCCTCGAGCAGCTCTCTCACGCACAGGTGTCGACCGGAGCACAAAGGCCGGACTTTCCGCGCGTGACGTCAACACGCGGACAGAAAAAGACCATGTGTCTTTCTTTTTTTTCCTTTCTTTTTCGTCTAATATTTGCCCTGATTTGGGCGTCTTAGTTCCAAACAAAGGGGGTTATGAGTGGCTTAGATTAACGCCCTGTGTGAGTTGAAGCGAGGTCTTGTGCTGCATTCAACGCATGTATGTTGGCCTTGTGCTCATGGTTAAAAGGACAATGGATACCTTGTGTGCCTAAAGGCCACTATTGGCTTCCTAGTCCACCGCACACACATACATTACACACAGACACACACACACAAACACCTCTGAACTCCGCCAGGGTCTGCAGCTGTGGTCGTGCAAGTGTGTATATAGGTTTATTGTTCATGAACCCTCCAGTCCTATTATGTGTGTGTGTGTGTGAGTGTGTGTGTGTGTGTGTGTGTGTGTGTGTGTGTGTGTGTGTGTGTGTGTGTGTGTGTGTGTGTGTGTGTGTGTGTGCGTGCGTGCGCGCGCGTGCGTGCGTGCGTGCGTGCGTGCGTGCGTGCGTGCGTGCGTGCGTGCGTGCGTGCGTGCGTTTGCGACGGCCATCGTTTTTACACGTGTATTTATCCAGAGAATGGTCACACATTGCAAAACCCGTGATTGTTAATTATAACCGTGTGGGTGCTATTTTGCAAACTGGGGGTGGGATATGGCAACAGCCGCTCTGTATTTCCAGACTGGAGAAGGGTGGGGTACCCGTGGCGACGTGGCGAGGTGGGTTGGATTAGAACATTATCAGTGGGTGTGTTGCAGGTGGATTCAGCCATGATCAATCAAATGATCACTTAAGCTGCTGCACTTAGGGCGGTGGCGCACTCTTAATGTTCACAGTGTCATGGAGCAAAGATCTTGGAAACATAATAATTAATCCCATGATCAAACTAATGCGGGAGATATATAGAGTCATCAATAACACAACTACCACACCTAATAAGGAGAGGACAGTCTCGCTCTTTCGATGTGTCATTCTTTCGACAACCAGCGTCGGCAGGTTAGCTACTCACCCGCATCACGGTTACTGAGGTTAGGGTTAGGGTTTGGGTCAGGTATAGGCATAGAGGTTAAAAGGACAACTTTGTTTTTTTTTACAACAAGGGTTCATATTTTATATTGTAATTAGAGAAAAGAAAAGACGAGTGTTAAAATGTTTTCATTTACAGCTTTCTATTGTTTTAGCGATTTTAGTATTTTGATTTCAATGGGTGGGGGCATGCGTACAAGTGGCTAAATATGTCTTTTTAGACACAATAAGCCATCAATTTCTTTGTTACTATTTACACCAGCCCCCATAAGTCACATCTGCCCATGAAAGATTGCGGTGCATCTTGGGAATGGGCTTATTATGTCTAAAAATACATATTTAGCCACTTGCATGCATGCCCACAACCTGGGGGCATCCCATTCAAACCAACTGTGTTTTGTCATTCGTTTTAACACACTGAACATAATCTACAATCACAGCACTGTGCTGCAGATGATGTGTCGTGAACAAAAAAGATGCTTGTCTGTCTAAAGATACCAACTGTTTCAAATCACTGAACCTGTTTCCCACAGCCATGGGACATGCACTCACTCACACATACATGTTTGCACAGACGCACGTAAGCACGCAAGCACACACACGCGCATGCACACAGGGGCGTCACACCAAATTCTGGGCCCTGGGTACAAGGATTCACTGCGGGCCCCCTGTGCTTTAACTATTGAAAAATAGCAGATCTACAAGCTCACAGCGCGGCACTGAGTGCCACGCTGCAAGCTTGTAGATCTGCTATTTTAGAAAAATCATGAAAATCTTTGAATATTTCAAATCCTTTCTGAGGTTTTTTGAAAAACATTTTCATGTGAAGGACCCCCAATATGTATTTGGCCACGGAACCCCATCTCAAAATATTGAGTTCCAGGGACCCCCCAGAAGCAAAATTTGAGTCAAAAATGTTCGCTTAAAAAACACGCATTCAAAGATTTGCACACATTTTTTACGACTTTTCAAAAAATAGCAGATCTACAAGCTCGCAGTGCTGCACTCGGTGCCGCGCTGTGAGCTTGTATATCTGCTATTTTTCCAATAGCTAAAGTATAAAATAATTAAGGCCCCCTCCACCACCTCCTTGGGGCCCTAGTAACTCAGTCCCACTTTCCTACCCCCTTGTGACACCCCTGCATGCACACACACAAAGGCATTCATGTATGCACATGCACACACACTAGACACACAGACTGGGGACACTCCACAGAAGGGATTAGTGTGGATTGTAACAGCTCATCATACCAGGAGACCCTGACGTGCCTGGAAGCCACCAACAACTGCTCCTGGAGTGGAGAATGGAGGTCTCCATGGCATGGGGGGGGCCCCCAGGGGCCTCTTTGGCCTTCACTTTGAGACAGACTTGAATGACTGGGGAATTGCCTTTTTACAGTCTATCATTAATTCCGTGTGGGTCTGTCTGTGTGTCAGACAGTGGTATTAAAGTAGCTAAGTACATTTAAAGTACTGTACAGGAGTAGTTCACCCCCAAAATGACTTTTTTTCTATTGATTACTCATGCCATGGAGACTAGAGTTCAATAATATTTTTTGGTTTATGTCACATTCCTAAGACAAAAATTTGATTTGAGTAAATTTACCCCCATTGATTCCGGATGGGGACACGTTTCGAAACGGGTCCCCATTCGGAACGACTGGGGGTAAATTTATTGTTATCACATTTTTGTCTTAGGAATGCGACAAAAAACTAAAATATTATTGAACTCTAGTCTCCATGGCGTGACTAATCAATAGAAAAAAAGTCATTTTGGGGGTGAACTACTCCTTTACTTTTGAAGTATTTGTACTTTACTTGAGTATTTCCTATTTCCAGTACTTTTACTTCTACTCCACTACATCTCAGATCCAAATATTGTACTTTTACTCCACTACAATTATTTGAAAACTTTAGTTACTAGTTACTTTGCAGTTATAAAACTATAATGTTATAAAACATACATAAACCACTTTAGCCCTATTTCATTCCTAGGCTGTTTGAAAATAGCCGATCTACAAGCTCACAATGCGATGTGACACGTTGTGAGCTTGTAGATCTACTATTTTCAAACATTTTGTACTTTTACTTTTAGTACTTTAAGTACATTTTGGTGCCAACACTTTCATTCTTTTACTCAAGTACATTTTGAATTCTGGACTTTTTACTTGTAACGGCCCGGACAACTACATAGCAGTATTGATACTTTACTTACACAAAGTGCACAGGGCGGTGTAGCAGAGTGCATTCTCTGCTGATGCCGCTAGTTAAAGGTATATTCAGTGATTGTATTTCATTCAAATAAAATTATAATTGGTACATTTTCCATTCATTCTCCTCACTAGAATGTGTGCTGACCATATAAAGACTTCCACCATGGCCCGTGTTACAAGCATAGCTAGATTCAGTTTTCAGAGGTGGCCAGCCAGTCCTCGACCAATCAGGGTAGAGTATGGCCGTAGTTATGTTATGATGTTTAGTTATGATGGTCAAAATAAAAGTTGTGAGAACCACAGTCGCTCTGAATTAATAACGTCTGCTAAATGTCTAGATTGTAAACTACTGAACTCATAAAATGCCACAATCTGGTAGTAAATCAGTATCATACATATCCTGAAGCCGGAGACGTAGGCCTACCGATATTCAGTGATTGGGTCTAATGATCAAAACGAGAACATTAAAATGATGTAATTTTTCTTTATAAAAAACTAAACATTTCCACGCTGTAAGGCCAGTAAGGGACAAGATGACCCCCGGCCACTTTCATTATCACTGAATACACTGAATACAGCATGAACCCTACGGTCCCTATTCTGGCCATGTCATAATAGGCCTGTGAAAATAGGTAAACATTGGCAAAGATAAATCAGCTTTAAGACGATCTCAGGCTGTCTGAGGCTTCATGGCCACAGCCCAGGGGCAATGAGTTCAAAGGCAGAATCACCTTTTTGTTTAACCCTGGTGCCCCTATTTTGGGCAAATGTTAAAATCTATTCAAAAGAAATTATATTAAAAAAAGGAACATCTGCAAGCTCACAACACGACTAAATATATAGGGCTTAAGTGGTTATGCCTAGGACAAGCAAGTATATAACTGTAGACAAAGGTGCTTGCATGCCTTGCAAGTGAAAATAATTTCCGAATGTTCAAAGCGGTCATGGGACACATGCAGCACATAGATGTCTTTGTAACCTCTCAGTTCAAGTCACACAAAAAAAGCCCAGAATAGTTCCGGTTCCAGTTATGCGTTTCTCATGCGTTTCTCCTGTGACAGCATCCCCATAATATGAGGCTGACGCCATATTATGCCGTCAAGGTAGAAGCAAGTCAAATGTTTCTCGGCATGTAGGAATCACTAAACCCATCTGTACCCATAACACATTCATTCACACAGGTAAATAATTCAGCTCAAAACATGTTGTTTATCAACTGTTAGAAGAGAGCTGCATTGCATTTGAATAATTCAGCCATGCTCTGGCATGCTGACAGACCTTTAGGAAGTCCTCTGATTGTGTTTCTTTGACGGGGGGAACAAAGCTTATTGTCAGAGGAACAGAAAAGCAGCTGGGATTACAGCGCGGGATGTCCAGTGAAACGACCTGTCACTCCTAATCTGGGATTAGCCAGCTTTAGCAACTCCCCGAGTATACTCTAAAAGCCACCTGTTTGGACCCCCCCCCGCCCCCCCCCCCCCGCAGTTGATCTACCCTGGAGCTACGTAGTTTGATTCAGATTATTTTTTCTTTGTCGTTCTGTATGAAAAATGTATGTGGGTGTTCCGTCATGGGGATCTATGTACTATGTACAGTGTAAATGCATTTGCAATTAAGGCAGTTTGTCTTTCTGCCAAGTGATCTTTATGAAACTTTTAGAAGTTTTTAGTTGAAAAAACAATGTGCCTGTTAATTTATTCAGCATTACAGCTTTCCTTTTAACTGTATTTGCGTTTTGTAACCTTGGTAACACTGTATGTGTAGGGAAAGGGTGTCAGTTTGTCCAACGCAGATGGACATTCCTTTACTGGACTTGGTGATTGAATTGATTCTAATCTAACTTGGGAGCATAATGATAACAGTGACACTATTTTAGACTACACATTGTGTGTATATAATTCACTTTCAGCACATGTAGGGACTTCTTTCTTTTGTCCATCATAAGGGATGCAAAGCATGCACGTCTTTGAATAGACCTTCTATATAAAACTCATGCACAGGCTGACTGTGGCACAGAGGCCTATATGGACACAGATGACTTGCGTGAGCATCTTCATCTCTGTGATTGAGAGTGATGCGTGGCATGCCCACTGTGGCCTTCAAGTCACTTTAACTCAGCGTTGTGTTGAATGATAAATGCAAAGGGGTGTGTGTGTGTGTGTGTGTGTGTGTGTGTGTGTGTGTGTGTGTGTGTGTGTGCGTTTGTGCGTGTGTGTGTGTGTTAGGGATGGGACGATAAGCGATATTTATCGTATATCGTGATAAAAAACACTCACGATAATCGCATCGTGGAGATTAAATTTATCGTGATATCGTCCTCCGTCATGCACTGGGTTCAATTCACCTTTTATTTTGCTGAGCTGCATATCCAGTACCATTTAAACCCTCTAGAATTGGTAAAAGTTACTTATAATATACATACTTGATACAGTGTTTTTTTTTTCACTCTCTATTAAATGTCTTTGCCCAAAAATAGCCGATCTACAAGCTCACCACACGTCGCGACGCGACGCGTTGTGAGCTTGTAGATCTTGTAGATCTTGTAGATCTTGTAGAGCTTGTAGATTTTCGCCATTATATCGTAAATCACGATTTCTTTTGTCACAATAATCGTGATATGTCATTTTCATATCGTCCCATCCCTAGTGTGTGTGTGTGTGTGTGTGTGTGTGTGTGTGTGTGTGTGTGTGTGTGTGTGTGTGTGTGTGTGTGTGTGTGTGTGTGTGTGTGTGTGTGTGTGTGTGTGTGTGTGTGTGTGTGTGTGTGTGATGGGTCTGGGGTTATTCGACAAAACGCGACAGTTAAAGGGATATTCCACTTTCAAAAAAACTTTTTGTCATTGTATGGTCTAATCAGGCTTGTATGAACACCCTGAACAGTTTTTAATTTTCTTCATTCAGTATTTACATATTTGATGTAAATGTTACCAGGCCCTCCAGGCCAAGGGCCTCTCCCCACACACACCCATTGTAACTTCAAACTCCATTTTAACCATGATAGATTCATTAAAAACACCCATTATTTTTTCTGCTGACTCATACTACCCTCCTAATACGTGAGCAGGCCATGTCTTTTCCATAACGTTTTTCATGTATTTTTTATATATTTTTATTGCATTTAATTGTTTCCATTTTCCCAAAGAATTATTAAAAATACATGAAAAAAGTTATCGAAATAACACGGCCTGAAAAAATAATGGGTGTTTTTAATGAATCTATCATGGTTAAAATGGAGTTTGAAGTTACAATGAGTGTGTGTGGGGGAGAGGCCCTGGGGCCTGAGCCTGCCGGAGGGCCAGATAACATTTACATCAAATATCTAAATACTGAATGAAGAAAATTAAAAACTGTTCAGGGTGTTCATACAAGCCTGATTAGACCATACAATGACAAAAAGTTTTTTTGAAAGTGGAATATCCCTTTAACGCTAATTCAAGTGACTTTGAAGGAACAGTCAATACAGACAGTCTGCGATTGTCCTGGATCGCGGGCGCTACTCGTGAGGCCCATAATGACTTATGGGAGCTCACTCTGTCTGGCGTTAGCCTCGGGCCTAATGCAATCACTCTGAAATATGTGTGAACGCAGCTGCTGTTGTGTCACCATGAGCTCCCTTGTTTTCCCTGAGACTTGGATGCTTTTGTTCTCTTAATTCACTCAAGCCCTGAAATAGACTCCGTCAATGATACATCTGTAGTACGTCTTGCTCCCGTGGCTTGATGCGTCGTTTTGTCATTAAGTACAGTATAGGCTCTGATCCTTGAAATAAAAAAGAAGTTATGTGTTAATTGGGGCCAAGTAAAAATGTGGGATGTTCCTTATATCGTCACTGTCGGGCAGAAATACCTCGTATCTCCAAGTTTCAAATGTGTACGTTTTTTTGGTAAAGCAACGTCCTGCTTCATCATACAAGACCTTCACACAAAACTAGTGAAAACAGCAGATCTACAAGCACACAACGCCTCGCGATACGAGGCGTTGTGTGCCTGTAGATCGGCTGTTTTCATTAGTTTCGTAAATTTGTTAGATGATAAATACAAAACGAACGGTTTTGGACATACAAGGTTTCCACCCGACAACAACGATATGCATGTGATGGGACTCTATTTGTGTAACTCTGAAAAAAACATTATTTACTGTACATCTGTTTATTCGGTTGAGACTGAGCCTTATCATTATTTTAAGGGTTTGTTGATTATGTAGAATCATTTTTGCTCTCAGAATAGAAATAATGAGCTGCTTCTTTAGACATAGAGAGAAATCTTTACACGTCTTAAATGCAGATTCAGAGTGTATGCCCAATATGTATACCGGTTTATTTGGTTTTACCTCCAAACACAAAGTTAAGTTGCACTGTAAACTTGAAAAAAAGACAAGTCTCCTGACACCATGACAGCCAGCAAAACCTAGTGACTGTTATACAACGTACCGTAAGTGAATAAATGGCAGCAATAACTCCATCTCTACATCCTTGGCATAATAGGATTTCCCCCCTGTTTACAGCGACTGTTGAATACAAGGTATCGTCACTGTGCTGCTAATGTATGGGCTTAAACTTGTGTAACAAGCTTATTTGCACATCCCAGTGGCATTGTGTTGACCCTAGGAAGGTCAGAGGTGACAGGTGTGGCGATAAGGGAAGTTGCGAGCAGTGACAGGACAGGTGGCGGTTGGGTGTCCGGTGAGCCCCCCCACAGATAAACAGCATTAGCGCTCACAAGGGTATAGTGGCCTAATGGCTACAGTATGTGTGTTAAGCTGATGCAAGGCGAGGTCAGAAGAGGCTATAGGAGCAAGACAGGTGAGATTATGGTGAAAGAAGAAAATAATATAGCCTATCATTGTTTATTGTAAAACATTGCCTTGTTGCTGACAGAATTTGTCATTGGCAAAGATTTTGTGAGACACTTGCTCTCCCTTTTGTTCAAACGCTTTCATTTTGGAAAATAACTCTTCAAGTTGAAAACACTTGAGTGGCAAAAAACAAAAGTGTAGAGCATTGTTTTTTTAGTGAGACACGCGTTGTTCCACCTTTGTATGTTTTGAGTACAAGTCAATATAATATATTTTATTTTCAACAACCTGGCCTTGATTCAGTTGATTGGTGAATGTGTATTTGCTTTGAGTTTACTATATCATCGCTGTCGGGTGGAAACCTTGTATGTCCAAAACCGTTCGTTTTGCATTTACCATTTTAAAAACGATTTAAACTAGTGAAAACATCCGATCTACAAGCACACAACGCCTCGCACCGCGAGGCGTTGTGTGCTTGTAGATCAGCTGTTTTCACTACTTTTGTGGGACGGCCTTGTATGATGAAGCAGGGCATTACTTTGCGAAAGAACGTACCATTTTGAAAGATGGAGATACAAGGTTTCCACCCGACAACAATGATATGGAAGGTCAGGAGAGACAAAGAGAAGGAGAGAAAAGATGGGAAAAGAGAGTTTGGTGCTCAAAGGAGATATACTGTACAACACATCTGAATAAAATGAAACATAGTGAAAGCAGGTATTATAATTCCACCAAGTGATGTGGACGCTTTTCAGAAAATACAGAACTAGAATTTCTTTGTTTGACAGAATTACATTTTAGGCTTTTGTGACATGCCCATTGATTAATTTAATCGATCAATCTGTTTACAGTATATAGCATTTATAAATTGAACTCCTAAACCATATGAACCCTTGCATCCCTATCTTGGGCATGTTATTATTTACAAATATTTTTGAAACATTAAAACAAATGCAAAATAAACAAATGCAATAAAACATTTCAAACCTTTTGAAAATAATAATAATAACCTTTAGAACCTGTGAGCTTGTAGATTGGCTATTTTTGTTATCAACAGTAAGTGGTTAAATATACTGCTTTTATGACCATGTTTACATTGTAATTCTTTACTCATGCTCACTTTTTAATCAGCAGAATTTGGCAAAGCAGTTGACTGCTATAGTCATTGTAACACTGTGGACAATTCTTGAGATTTAGACACAAAAAGCTTCCGTTATTTTAATATTTTACTTCATCAACCAAAGCACGCAACACCCAGCTCCTCAAGTCATGACGGGGTCAGATAATATTTGTGAATGTCTGTCTTCTAAAGTATAAGATAACCTAGGATGAGCTAATATTAAATGTTATTGAATGACCTGTAGGGGAAATGTGGTATAAGTGAAAAATACCACGGAAACTAGAATACCACACCCACACACACAGCATGTACTAGAAGCCTGTTTATACATCAAATGGACATAAGGTAGGAAAGGTCTCCACCCCAAAAAGAAAATAATATTTTTTGCCCAGCACAATTTGTCTGGTGGTTAATTAATAGGCAAACTACTAACGTTTTAAGTTTACACACACACACACACACACACACACACACACACACACACACACACACACACACACACACACACACACACACACACACACACACACACACACACACACACACACACACACACACACACAAACACAGTTGTATGTTAGTGTATTTTCCCTAAATAAATGAATTTTTTTTTAATTTTTTGACAATGTTATAGCTTCTGCCCGATTGACCATTTGTGTAGGGACAATGAAGACCTCTCTTAGGCATGGGGGGAGACAAAATGCTCACACCGACCATGAAGTCCTGCATGCTACCGCGGGCGGGTGTTGGCGGACAAACAGCCCTTTTGAGCGGGCCGGAATGTTGACTTTGGTCTTCAATGGTTTCTTCAGTGGCTTACTCTGTAGCCCGGGCGGTGAAGTAGATAGATGGTATATGTGTGCACTGTATTTGTGCCTGCAAGGGGTGTGTTCCCACGCCAGGAAAAATAACAAGCACAAGGGGCGGGTGTTGGTCAACAAGGCCAGCTCCTGAATCTTTTTTTTTCTGGGGGTCTGCGGTTTTTGCCCTGAGCCTCACCTGAGGTAGAGAGAGAGAGCGCCAACAACACAGAGACCACTGCATAGTGGTGTGTGTTTACACCCGCCGTACAGACCATACATTCATCAGGGGGGTTGGAGTGTTCCCTCATTGGCCTTGATTGAGAATTTCCATATATTTTTTATTTTTTTAACGAGAGTATGTAACCTTCCGTTAGCTCCTGCTATCCAACCAATGGTGCACAGGCTAACTGTGGCGCAGAGGCATATAATACTGTATGTATGTGTGTTTGTTTGTACTGTATATATATATATATATACATATATATATATATATATATATATATATTATATATATACTGTATATGATAGTTGAACCTATCGAAACTTCTACTGAAATGAGTTTCATTAGTATAGCTTCATCAGTATAGTTTTGTGTTTTTGTCATACAATCAAACATTTTAAGCAACAAAATCACATTGCGTTAAAATCCTTTTTTCTCCCCAATAACAAGTTGGAGGTTTTGTGTATTACCAATATTGAGTAAAGTAGTAGTGCTGGCTGGTACTTCTTCAGAGCACCTACAGTATCACATACATTAAAGCTATACAATAAACATTGTATGTAATACAGACTTAAAGGAGTAGTTCACCCCAAAATGACTTTTTCACACCATGGAGACTTTAATATTAATATTTTTTTGTATTTGTCGCATTCCTAAGACAAATAATGTACCAGTAAGGCTCCCTAATCGGGAGATAAGCGACTGCCAGGTCGCAGCGTGATTTTAGGGCAAAATGTGTAGGAGCAGTGTCCAAAAATGTGTTTGAAAAAATCGTCCAGATGGTGGCGCTATATGGGACAGATCCATGTTGATGACATGAGTGTAGACATACTGTGTACCGATTTTCGTGATTTTAGGGCAAAATCTGTAGGAGCAGTGTCCAAAAATGTTTTTGAAAAAATCGGTCTGATGGTGGCGCTATATGGGACAGATCCATGTTGATGACATGAGTGTAGAGATACTGTGTACCGATTTGCGTGATTTTAGGGCAAAATCTGTAGGATTAGTGTCCAAAAATGTGTTTGAAAAAATGGGCCTGATGGTGGCGCTATATGGGACAGATTCATGTTAACGTCTCTCTTGGCGCCGCCAAGGCGGACGCGTGGGTACCGGCCACGGCTCTCCCGGTAGCTCCTAGCCCGAGTTACGGCATTTTATGTGTGCTGCAGTGGCGGGGGTCCTCCACTAGGGGCATCCATTCTGGAGCACCAGGAGTCGGTGGTCCCCAGGAATTCCCCGTGAACAGCCCCGTTTGGGTGGTCATTTGGTCATTTTTGCACTTTTTGGCGGCGGTGGAAGGGGGTCCCTGGAGCTCCGGGGGTCCCTGGTGGGGTGGAGGTTGTGGATTGGCGGGCAAGGAGTGTGTGTGCAAAGTTTGGCAGGGATTGGGGTAACGGTGGCGGAGATATGAGTTGGGGAAAAGTGTGACATGACGGACAGACTGACAGACTGACTGACAGACAGCCGGTGGAGGTTTTGGTAGTAACTGCGACCTGACGGTCGCAATTATAGTAAATTTACCCCCATTGATTCTGGATGGGGACCAAAATGCATGGGCCTGGATGGGGACCCAAATACAAGGCCCTAGACTGGGCCCCAAATGCATTTGCGTGAGAATCAATGGGGGTAAATGTACTTGACCCTTGACCCTAAATTTACCCCCATTGATTCTGACCCAAATGCATTGGGTCCCCATCCAGAATCAATTGGGGTAAATTTACTATAATCTTTTTTTCTTTTTCTTTTTTTTTGTCTTAGGTATGCGACAGATACAAAAAAAAAAATGTTATTGAACTCAAGTCTCCATGGTGTAACTCAGTGTTTCTCAACCTTTTTTCTGCATGGGCACACTTTTCATATCCCAAGAATCCATGGGCACACCAACATAATACGGGGGTGTAAATATCGTCACTGTCGGGAAGAAACCTTGTATCTCCAAGTTTCAAATGTGTACGTCTCTTCAAAGTAAAGCCCTGCTTCATCATACAAGACTGTTGCACAACAGTAGTGAAAACAGCAGATCTACAAGCACACAACGCCTCGCACTGCAGATTCAAGGGGCACACTTGACCCTTCTCAGGGGCACACCAAAGGTCCCCCAGGCACAGTGGTTGAGAAACACTGAACTAATCAATATATTACCAGTAAGGCTCCCTAATCGGGAGATAAGCGACCGTAGGTCACTTATCTCCACAAATAGGGCAAAAATGTGTTTTGCCAAAATCTTCCTGATCCATGTTGATGACATGAGTGTAGACATACTGTGTGATTTTCGTGATTTTAGGGCAAAATCTGTAGGAGCAGTGTCCAAAAATGTGTTTTTAAAAATTGGCCTGGAGGTGGCGCTATATGGGAGAGATTCATGTTGATGGGATGAGTGTAGACATAGTGTGTACCGATTTGCGTGATTTTAGGGCAAAAATTGTAGGAGCAGTGTCCAAAAATGTGTTTTGCAAGAATCGGCCTCATGGTGGCGCTAGAAGAGGGCCATGTGAGAAATGAGGGGTGGGGTCTCCGCGTTGCCTTGGCGGACGAATAGGTACCGGCCCCGGCTCTCCCGGACGCTCCTAGCCGGAGTTACGGCATTTTATGTGGGTGAACTACTCCTTTAATCTGTATTTTTGTTATGTTGTACAATGACATTGAGGAAACCTAATGAGGTTTCCTATAGTGATCTGACTGAAAGCCACTACTTCAACCAGACTCAGCTGTTCCCTGCCCCAGCACTGTGACACATCTCTCCTTACCAAAGGCGTATATTTGCCATTAGAGTGCGAATCCTCCCCAAAAGGTGTTAAATACATGCTGTCAGGGGTGTCACACCAAATTATGTGCCCTGGGTACAAGGATTCACTCACATTTTGTGCTTTAAGGTGCCGCGCTGTGAGCTTGTAGATCTGCTATTTTTGAAAAAACGTCTTTGAATATTTGAAATCCTTGAAAAACCTATGTTTCTATGTCAGTGGTTCTCAAACCTTTTCACGTGAAGGACCCCCAAAATTATATGTATTTGGCCACGGACCCCCATCTCAAAATATTTAGTTCCAGGGACTCCCCAGAAGCAAAATCTGAGTTAAAAATGTTCGCTTAAAAAAATACGATTTGCACACATTTTCACGACTTTTCAAAAATAGCAGATCTACAAGCTCGCTGTGAGCTTGTATATCTGCTATTTTTCAATAGCTAAAGTATACAATAATGAAGGCACCTTGGGCCCTAGTAACTCAGTCCCACTCCCCCCCCCCCCCCCCCCCCCCCCCCCCTTTGTGACGCCCTTGCATACGAGAGCATTGTGTCATACTGAAAGGCCAAGCATTGGTTTTCTGTTTACCTGGGAATCATGAAAGGGTTTGGCTGAGGTGTTTGATTGATGCACACACAGTATTTGTCTTGCCGACGTACCGGCACACAAAATCCGCCTTCTTCTTAAGTGCTTTCATTGTTTCCTTGAAGTCACAAAAGGGTCAGAGAATACATGTTTGCAGTTAGTCAGAGGTTGTGCTGTGGCTTTGAAGCAGGGCAGCTACTCGTGGTGGCTGATGTGATGGAGACGCACGATAATCAGGGTTCCATTTGTAATAAACAGAGCAGGGAGGGGGAGACGTTTTCTTATCCACTTCCACGCTACAGTATATACTGTATAGTCGTTGTCGGGTGGAAACCTTGTATGTCCAAAACCACAGCGAGGCGTTGTGTGCATGTAGATCTGCTGTTTTCACTACTTTTGTGCGACAGCCTTGTATGATGAAGCAGGGCTTTGCTTTGCGAAATAATGTTCAAATTTGAAACTTGGAGACATGAGGTTTCTGCCCGACAGTGACGATATACTGTGCTACTTATTGCGACTAAATAAATAGGCCTACAGAATATATCTACGAGCTCACAACGTCATGAACTTGTAGTACCAGAGTCGGACACTTCAAAACTTTTGCTTAGATCTGCTATTTTCAAAAGATTTGTATACATTTGAAAACTTGCAATGGGACATTCTGCATACTAAAAGAGTACTTTCGCGAGGGAAGAACACATGCAATGACATGCTATAAAGCTGGAGTCGGCCTGGTGACATTTTAGATTAGATCAGATCAGAAGGGGCAAATCTAGTTGTTACAGCAGCCAAGATACATAAAGGTGGATACATAAAAGGTGCATGAAAATAACACAAAAAAGACCTGATTATCAAGCACAATCAGTATACGGTCACCACATCTAATCAGTGCTTATAGACATAGTCGTGTCTTGTGCAAAGTTCCATTGACCACAGCACCACAAGTACATATACTGTGTTAAGTGTGAGAGGCAGTGCTTATGTGAGATTAGGATTATGTTGCATATATTGTGGATGTGCACTAAGCAGTTAACTATTGTTGAACGTCTGCATCTTTCACGTTTCATCTTCAAAATGTCACAGATTAAAGGTGAATATCGTCACTGTCGGGCAGAAACCTCGTATCTCCAAGTTTTCAAATTTGTAAATCTTTTCGCAAAGTAAAGCACTGCTTCATCTCACAAAGCCGTCGCACAAAAGTAGTGAAAACAGCAGATCTACAAGCACACAACGCCTCGCACCGCGAGGCGTTGTGTGCTTGTAGATCGGCTGTTTTCACTAGTTGAAATCATTTTTAAAATGATAATTACAAAACAAAACGGTTTTGAACATACAAGGTTTCCACCCGACAACGACGATATCTAACTTAATTTTTTTGGGAAAAAAGAGGCTGGGGTAGAGTGTGTGTGTGTGTGTGTGTGTGTGTGTGTGTGTGTGTGCGTGTGTGTGTGCGTGTGTGCGTGGTGCGCGTGCATGCGTGTGCACGTGCGTGGTGTGTTAAGGAGGATGGTTGGGGATAGAATCTGTGAGAGGAAAACAGGGCCGTGTGTTCGCATTCCTCATGTCTGACCACTGACAGTGCCCTCTGTTCACAGTGTTCGGCGATGATCTAATGAGCCTCCAGACAGACAGGACCCAAGATTTAGGAGAGGGGGAGAGAGAGAGAGAGAGAGAGAGAGAGAGAGAGAGAGAGAGAGAGAGAGAGAGATGATTGTTCTCAGGGGCGTCACAAGGGAGGGAAAAGTGGGACTGAGTTACCAGGGCCCAAGGTGGCGGAGGGGCCTTAACTGTTTTATACTTTAGCTATTGAAAAATAGCAGATATACAAGCTCACAGCGCGGCACCGAGTGCCGCGCTGCGAGCTTGTAGATCTGCTATTTTTGAAAAGTCGTGAGAATGTGTGCAAATCTTTGAATATATATTTTTTTGAATGTATTTTTTAAGCAAACATTTGTAACTCAAATTTTGCTTCTGGGGGGGTCCCTGGAACTAAATATTTTGAGCTGGGGGGTCCGCGGCCAAATACATTTTGGGGGTCCTTCACATGAAAAGGTTTGAGCACCACTGACATAGAAACATAGGTTTTTCAAAAAAACCTGGAAGGATTTGAAATATTCAAAGATTTTCAAGATTTTTCAAAAATAGCAGATCTACAAGCTCGCAAGCGCGGCACTCGGTGCCGCGCTGTGAGCTTGTATATCTGCTATTTTTCAATAGTTAAAGCACAGGGGCCCCACAGTGAATCCCTGTACCCAGGGCCCAGAATTTGGTGTGACACCCCTGCTTGTTCTCTCTGACGGCCCATTCTCCAGTACTGGTCTATTGTTGCAGGGGAAACTCCAGATCCAGATCCAGCTTTCTAAAAAAGCTCAGCTCACTTTCATTGTTTTTCCTCGTTCCTCTGATATAGAATACATAATTGAGAGTCTTGTTCTTCTCATACATGATCAATTTCCTTTGGTTTCTGTTATTGTGGGGTCAATTCCAACTATCGTCCGTTGCCTGATTTATGCTTGCTTGCGCGCTGCTGCGTCGTCGTGCCCCGAATATATAGCCGAGCCACAAGCTCACAATGCGTCACAGCATGACTTGTTGAGCAGTTTAACTTATCGCTGCACAGTTGTGTGACTTGCAAGGATATCCCACTTTCCCCTCCCCTCGTCCAGCTGATTTACTTGTTGTGGCTGTGCAACAGGCTAACAATTCCAAGAAAAAGCTCTTACTTCTTCTCTGTCCCCCCCTCCTTCTCCTTCTCTCTCTCTCTCTCTCCATCACTCTCTCCCCCTCTGGTATTTCCCACTTCCTCCGTTTCCCTCCAGCTGGGACGGCTGGAGATTTTACACCCAATTGGTGGAGTCGGGGGGGCCCTTTGTCGGAGGAGCCCTCCTCTCGGTCCACAAGTGGCAGAAGGGACCTGGGAGGCTGTGAATGGTGCTTTGTGTACTGTTTTTCTAAGAGGGGGCCCTCGCTCTCCCGCTCTCATCTGTCACAGGTCCCTCTCCTTCCCCTCAGCCCACAATGCCTGATTGTTTCTGCCCAGTATAGCCAGGTTCCAGGCCCCCCCCCCCCCCCCCGATCCCGAACAACGTTTCCCTGCCAAATTCCGACCCCCGGTTTTTTCGTTCTTTCGTCCACTTTCACAAAGGGATCCTGAGTTTAGTGTTCATGTTTTAGAGAGAGAGAGAGAGAGAGAGAGAGAGAGAGAGACAGGACTTAGCTTTAGCCAACGCTTTCTCAGTGCTTTGTGGGTCTTTGAGCTTTCAATGCCCAAATGCAGTAAAAGGCTGCTTCATATAGGCATCGAAGAAAGGGAAGATTGAACCACAATGCTCACAGAAGTCACCAAATTGATGAATAACATAAATTAATGTAAGATACCCATCAATGTAATTCTTTGCTTTGGATAGGAATTTAAAGGGACATGCCAGCATAGTTCGTCCAAGTCTGATATGAGTTTAGCAGAGTATTGTCTCGCTCTGTTAAACCTCTGTCTTCGCACCCACTGGCCTACTGGTCCAGGCGCATACCACTTAGGCATTTGCCATATAAGCATGGATGCGGCGTTGCCGGTTCGATTCCCGATCTGGGTGACCTTTGCCGCGTGTCGCTCCCCATCTTTCCCCCCATTTCCTGTCAGTCTACTGTCACATCCAATAAAGGCATAAAAGCCCAAAAAACGAATCTTTAAAAAAACTCTGTCTTCACACCCTAAACAACTTTGAAATCCCATGAGGACTAAAGCAAAACACTCTCATTAAGTCGAACAGTGTATGCACTGTTCGGCTATCAGGCATGCAATCTCGCCAATATTGCTTATCAAATGTCCTAGACATGAGATCCTCTCTGGGGGAAACTAGTTCATATTTTTCTAGCTGTCTGCGGCTTTGTAGAGGTCCTCCTTAACGTTGACCGTCGAGAAAAGTGGCTATTGCTGCCTGTTAGGTTAAATAGAAAAAATATCAAAACTCATAATTGCATTTTTTGTTTGCCATTTTCCTTTAACTGAAGGCTGACGCAGTCATGTATGCGTAGTCTGTGTCTCCTGACCCACAGGCTCTTATGGAAACCGTGCTCAAACCCCCCATTGTATCGTTTCAAAAATAGTGGGACGTCACAGAACATTTGTCGGCTACGCGTTTTTCACCTGACACCAAAATGAATGTTTTTCAGCCAGTCACAGTAACGTTATTGTCACATTAACGTTCTCGACGGAGAGTCTCTCCCTGAAGCCAAACTCAGTCTATTGTTGGTCTCAGAGGGGAACGGTTGTTCCTTCAGACGGTAATCACTCAATTTCTCCCTGCTTCTTGCCAGAAGCCTGCCAAGCATCTGCTGATTTTACACACGTTGGCTCTCAGACACAATCATGTATCTTCAGGAAATAGTTTTCCCTGGGTTTAGGGAATGAATGCTTATTTTATTATTTGAAATGTAGTTTTAATGCATTCCTAGAACAAGGGTCAAAGATGCTGTCTACAGGAATGACCATGTAAACGTTCAATAAGTGCGATGGAAAATAATGTATATTTGATGCATGTCCAAGGACTGTGTTGGTTGTCAATGTCCAGGGTTAATTGATTGATGTTGGGCTATCAAAGGAAATTCAAACATGTTTCTGCAACAGCAGGGGTGTTACAATCACAGAGAAATAAATGTCTGGTATTCCAACAACATATACTGTTTCATTCACATTGTGATTCCACAGCAGATGTTGAACAAGCTAGGTGTTTGAGTAGTTCCTTTCTCATCTGCTTATTAATGGAGCATGCACACATTCCTATAATACAGTGGTTCTCAACCTGTGGGTCGGGACCCCCAGGGGGGTCCCCAAATTATTTTGGGGGGTCCCCAGATGATTAACTTAATGTGCAACATTGTTTTCTCACTCAACAGTGAACAAACCAACATAAAGTTTAAGTGTATAGAGGGTATCTGCACATTTCTTAAGTGACAATTTAAGGACTTTTTAATACCTCTAAAATGACAAATTAAACAATGGCCAAATTGTCAAATATTAGAGGCAGAAATTGTGAAAATAGCTGATCTACATGCGTTGCGAGGCGTTTTGAGCATGTAGATCTGCTATTTTCACAATAGAACCAACCGTGTTATACGAAATGTAATGCCTCAACTCTTAGTGCTCATCAGGGCGGGGGGGGGGGGGGGGGGGGGGGGGGGTCCCCAGTTAAAATATGATTATTTCAGGGGTCGCGGCCTGAAAAGGTTGAGAACCACTGCTATAATACACCAAACGTGAATGCTACTGAATTTTGTTTCTCTTTGGGGTTTGTGCTAAATGTCACTTGTAATGGTTGTTGGGTGATTGTGAACATGTTCTCACACTAGTGTCAGTGAAATTGTGTTTTCGTTTGGGTTTTGGGTCAGGTTTCATTGAGACATTTTGTTAGACAACTTGTTATATGTGCCGTCTGGTCCGTCCACGTTGTTGTTTTTTTCACCTCCTTTCTAAAGCAATGTTGTTAAAAGCCGGGTCTGACTCTAAGCTCCTCCTAAGACCAGAGGCTGCTCTAGTTTCTCCCAGATCTGTTGAAACGCCTTGACACCTTCTTTGCTTTTGAAAATCTTCCTATACTCAGACCCATATACCCACGCTTCCCACTGTGGTGGATACTGATAGTAGGCCTATGGTAGTTACAGTAAGTCAGGGGTCTTCAACGTTTTCAGGCCAAGGACCCCTTAGTTGAGAGAGAGATGAAGCAGGGACCCCCACAACCTGTTCATAGATTCCATATACTGTAGTTTCATTGTTTGACAGCATGATCATCAGTTTATTTTGGATTCATGTCAATTTGTGTTTTCAGATATTTACGGTAACCACTCGAACTGTCAATACTTAATAAACTTGACCTTTCACTCTGTACTTAATTTAATCTGATCTTTTCCCCCTCTACACCAAAGCTCTTTGCCAAAAATAGCCGATCTACAAGCTCACAACGCCTTGCAGTGCGAGGCGTTGAGAGCTTGTAGATCTGCTATTTTTGGTTAAAGTTCTCAGAATATGGACACTAGGGTTCAAGTGGTTAATATAAAAAAGGAGAAAAAATAACTTTCTATCACAAGAGATTTGGAGGACCCCCTGTAGTAACTCTGAGGACCCCCCAGGGGTCCCGGACCCCCTGTTGAAGACCCATCCAGTAAGTTGTCTTGCTTTGGCTACCGTAGCCAGCTGGGCATGTGTGAAGGGGAGGGTAAGAGATATGTTGATGTGTTGTTTTGACACATATAGCCCATGTTTATCACTAGTATGGCTATCACAATTATTACATAATGGTCTAATCGCAAATCGCGATTATTTTTCATAATCGTCATAATTGTGTCCATGTTGAAAGAATGTCATATATTTTTTTAAAGTAAAAAATAGTGGAAATAGTAGATCTACAAGCTCACAACGCGTCACTCTGGGGCTTTAAGCTTTTTGTGTTTGAGGCTCTCAAATATTTTTTTTTTACCCCAATAGTTCTTTTTAGTTGTTCTTTTGTGCTTTTCTGAGCCTTTATTTGACAGGTACAGACAGTGGAAAGAGATTGAAAACACATTGGAGTAGTTCCTCAATATTAGTAATAGTGAATTAAGAACAGCAGGGACGTGCTGGGCCCCTGATTCAGCCCAGGAAAAAGAGTTGGAGAGGCCCTCATTGCGCACTATAGAGAGAGATCTCTCTATAGCGCTGCTGCTACTCAAAGATTTGCCATTTCAGATCGTGACAAGTGACAAGCCAGTGGGCCAATTATTGCACATGAGTTACCGGTATATTTCGTCGATGTCGGGTGGAAACCTTGTATGTCCAAAACCGTTTGTTTTGTATTTATCATTTAAAAATTGATTTAAACTAGTGAAAACAGCCGATCTATAAGCACACAACGCCTCGCGGTGCGAGGCGTTGTGTGCTTGTAGATCTGCTGTTTTCACTACTTTTGTGCGACAGCCTTGTATGATGAAGCAGGGCTTCATTTACAGACACATTTACAAGTGCCCTGAAAATCACCTGTCCACTGTTGATCACTGACTCTGCTAATCAAGTGCCCTATTTTCTGCGACCGACCGGTATCGCTAACCGTCACACACACAGGGCCTTGTGTCTTCCTAACAGGCTAAGCCCAGGGACTGTTGCATGATGAACCCATATCAGTGGCAGCAATTTATGAGTCTGGGCATTCCTGGCCATATGAGACATCAATTCCAAGAAGCTAAGTCTTCAGACCCCCCCCCCCCCCCCCATAAACACACCACCAGCAATATTGTCAGCTAAATATAGGGTCCCTTCTTTCTTCTCTCCTTTCTCCTCACTCACTCCCCCTCCCCACCTCCTTCTCCTCACATATCTCTCTCTCTGTCCTACTTATCAGGAAAGTAGTGTGGACCGCAACATTATTATTATTCTTTTTTTTTGTTTTTGTAGGCTATTGATTATCACCTCGATTGTCTTTATTTGTAGTTGGTGAGTCCGACTGTGTGGAATTGGAAACCATTTGTTGCATGCGTGGCATGTGTGTTGCGTTATTCCTCTGCTTTGTCGGACGGCTTGATCGTCTGACGGACTCTTGTGTGGTCTGACTGACTTTTAATGCTATTGTTAAATACGTGGTAACCTCGCTAGCTAGACGCTCAAGGTTAACTGCCTTGGGTGGTCTTGTGTTGGCTGCATGGGCCCCACGAGACTTTTGACTTTAAATTACATTATAGTTATATATGTATTGTCTACTGTCCGAGTCTCTCGTGCCATACGTTCCTTTGCAAACCATTTTAATTTCGGTTGTCTCTGGATCGATGTTCTCCGTGCACGCCGCAGCACCCAATCTCACCAAAGGCAACATCCTCTGCATTTAGGCTTCTTCGTGATTAAATGCAGATCCATCTCTTTGTGAATCTGTCAGCAATTCCTATGCTTTATTTAAGACAATGCTTTGGTCACACGATGGCGGATGACTTGCGTGCCCGCGATGTACTTGATTCGCGGTCAGTTTGTAGTTGTCAGTGGTCTCTCTGACATCATCTCCTCAGGGTCAGTGTAGAAATGGCATGGGGTTCTTATGGCCCAAACTGTAATAACATCCACATGACATTATTATCTGTGTGTCCGGAGATAATCTCACAAACCGCCCGGGACGATCAGTGCCACATTTCTTGCGCACACCGCCAGTAGGCCACAGAAGCACCTCCACTAATGTTTTTATACTTAAAAAAATAAAGATTTAGAGTAGCCGATAATTTCACCCCCTTTTTTTCCGTCCTAATTTTAGTCATTATGCCAGTTAGTTCCTCCCCTGTGTTGTGTTGTTCCCATGTGGACTCCGTTATCCAACTGATGATTTATTTCCCCAACAACTGTGTATTTTAGACAAACGTATTGTTGCTTTGATTTAGACAAACAGTTACAGAGCTACACATCCGATAGTCTTAATCACTCCATAAAGAAGAAAAAACATTTTCTGTACATTTCTGAAATATAAATTCAGAAATTACGTGTTCACAGACATACATATGGGCTACAAAAAAGGTTTTAAAAAAGGTTTTGTTTTTGTAATTTGAAAGAAATTAAATATAAATTATTTTGTATTTGTTTCACAAGCAGAGGGCACAAAGTGGTCCGTTTTTAGAGTGTCACGTCACATGACATTTTGACATGACAGTCAAACATTATGGACAATCACACTTTGACCCGCGGGATTATCTTACAACAGACAACATCCACATGAAATATATCTCATTCACAAGATACAGTTACACCACACATACTGTGCATGCTGTGCATACATGTATGTGTGCAAATGCACACATACAGTAGCATTACTGAGGCGCTCACCTATTTCTCTCTCTGCATACTGTATGTCTACTATGTACACACACACACACACACACACACACACACACACACACACACACACACACACACACACACACACACACACACACACACTCATGCACAAATGCACAAATGCACAACTGCACACGCACACACGCACGCACACACACACACCATTACCAAGTGTCCAGTACCATCCTAGCACTCTCCATTTCATCTCTTCTGAAGTGTTCCTCAGCTGACAGACATACAATACATGTAGAGGACAGAACCCCAGTACCCTGTCCAACTTTTTGGAGCGGTGAGCTCCCAACTTTTAGCTTTGTGTGTCTCCGTCCGTGTCTCCCTGTCTCCCTGTCCGGTTCAGCATAAATAGGTGCAATACCGCTGGGTGACCAGAAGGGCACTGTTGCGCAGCCTAGACACAGTGCCATGAGTTGTGTTTCATTAGTACAACGGTGCGTAGCCGGAGTTATGTTTCATTAGTACAACGGTGCGTGGCCGGAGTTATGTTTCATTAGTACAACGGTGCATGGCCGGAGTTATGTTTCATTAGTACAACGGTGCATGGCCGGAGTTATGTTTCATTAGTACAACGGTGCATGGCCGGAGTTATGTTTCATTAGTACAACGGTGCATGGCCGGAGTTATGTTTCATTAGTACAACGGTGCATGGCCGGAGTTATGTTTCATTAGTACAACGGTGCATGGCCGGAGTTATGTTTCATTAGTACAACGGTGCATGGCCGGAGTTATGTTTCATTAGTACAACGGTGCGTGGCCGCAGTTATGTTTCATTAGTACAACGGTGCGTGGCCGCAGTTATGTTTCATTAGTACAACGGTGCGTGGCCGCAGTTATGTTTCATTAGTACAACGGTGCATGGCCGGAGTTATGTTTCATTAGTACAACGGTGCATGGCCGGAGTTATGTTTCATTAGTACAACGGTGCGTGGCCGGAGTTATGTTTCATTAGTACAACGGTGCGTGGCCGCAGTTATGTTTCATTAGTACAACGGTGCGTGGCCGCAGTTATGTTTCATTAGTACAACGGTGCGTGGCCGGAGTTATGTTTCATTAGTACAACGGTGCATGGCCGCAGTTATGTTTCATTAGTACAACGGTGTGTGGCCGGAGTTATGTTTCATTAGTACAACGGTGCGTGGCCGGAGTTATGTTTCATTAGTACAACGGTGCATGGCCGGAGTTATGTTTCATTAGTACAACGGTGCATGGCCGGAGTTATGTTTCATTAGTACAACGGTGCATGGCCGCAGTTATGTTTCATTAGTATAACGGTGCGTGGCCGGAGTTATGTTTCATTAGTACAACGGTGCGTGGCCGCAGTTATGTTTCATTAGTACAACGGTGCGTGGCCGGAGTTATGTTTCATTAGTACAACGGTGCGTGGCCGCAGTTATGTTTCATTAGTACAACGGTGCGTGGCCGGAGTTATGTTTCATTAGTACAACGGTGCGTGGCCGGAGTTATGTTTCATTAGTACAACGGTGTGTGGCCGGAGTTATGTTTCATTAGTACAACGGTGCGTGGCCGCAGTTATGTTTCATTAGTACAACGGTGCGTGGCCGCAGTTATGTTTCATTAGTACAACGGTGCATGGCCGGAGTTATGTTTCATTAGTACAACGGTGTGTGGCCGCAGTTATGTTTCATTAGTACAACGGTGCGTGGCCGCAGTTATGTTTCATTAGTACAACGGTGTGTGGCCGGAGTTATGTTTCATTAGTACAACGGTGCATGGCCGGAGTTATGTTTCATTAGTACAACGGTGCATGGCCGGAGTTATGTTTCATTAGTACAACGGTGCGTGGCCGCAGTTATGTTTCATTAGTATAACGGTGCGTGGCCGGAGTTATGTTTCATTAGTACAACGGTATGTTTACGGATTATAAAAACAAGAACTGATTGAGAAGGCCACTGTTGTTCAGCCTAGAGACACACACACACACACACGCGCACGCGCGCACGCCCGCACACACGCACGCACGCACGCACGCACGCACGCACGCACGCACGCACGCACGCACGCACGCACGCACGCACGCACGCACGCACGCACGCACACACACACACACACACACACACACAGGGTATAGCTGCTCAAATTCCCTGCTTCACTTCGAACCGATGGTTTGATTTTTCTCTGTCTCTGTCTCCGTCTCTCACTTCTCTCCATCGCTGTCCCTTTCCGTTTCATGCCGGATTCCCGTTGTATTTGGTCTACTTTCAGAGTTGTAATGTCTCCACGTTGGTTTGAAAGTTACGTATTCAATTTCCATGTCTGTCTGTCTGTCTATCTATATTATCATGTTTATATTTTCACTTTATTCCCTCTCTCCTTCCCTCGCGTGCACACACACACACACACACACACACACACACACACACACACACACACACACACACACACACACACACACACACACACACACACACACACACACACACACACACATTCTCTTTCTCTCTCTCTCTCTCTCTCTCTCTCTCTCTCCTTTCAGCCATTTGGGCGAGGGATGGATTTGCTTTAAAGAGTACCCAGGAGGCTGCATATTTCAGAGACAGACAGCCAGCTGTGATTCATGGAGAGCTAATACTAAAGTGGCAATCAGTCTCACTTGACACGCGTCCAGGGGTCACCGCTTTAAGAAACAGTAGAAGAAAACATTAAAGTCATAATCATAAACTATGTTTTTTATTGGAACACAGCAGCACAAACACGTTTTTCCTACCTACATGTATAGGACAACAGCGACTCGTCGATCGTGACAAAATAAAATGAAATATCAGTAAGAGCAGCTGTTACAGAAGCTAAGGTGTGTGTGTGTGTGTGTGTGTGTGTGTGTGTGTGTGTGTGTGTGTGTGTGTGTGTGTGTGTGTGCGTGCGTGCGTGCGTGCGTGCGTGCGTGCGTGCGTGCGTGCGTGCGTGCGTGCGTGCGTGCGTGCGTGCGTGCGTGCGTGCGTGCGTGCGTGCGTGCGTGCGTGTGTGTGAATGTGCGTGTGTTGGTGTGTGTGTGTATGACAAAGCAAGGGAGGTTAAGTGTTTATGTGTGACAGAGCATTTGTATGCTCTCTCTCTGAGAATATGAGTATTATGTGTGTTTGACTTAGCATGCAAGCATGCCTGTATGTGTGCACGGGCTCATGTGTGTGTCTGAGTGTGTGAAGTGATTACAGTAAATGATATATTAGCGCTGTGCGTCTCTCACCCTGAGGTAGACGTTATGAAAACACAGATTTTCCACTGGAAGCCAGAAGCACTTTGTGCTCGCAGTCAAATGCTAAAGACAGGTCTCAGTACTGCTTAATAGATTATTAGGTTATACTATACTGTGTCCATGTGTGTGTACATGCATAGGCACTTATACAGTACTTAACTGAAGCATGTGCACGCACGCATGCACACACGCACGCACGCACGCACGCACACACGCACGCACGCACGCACGCACGCACGCACGCACGCACGCACGCACGCACGCACGCACACACACACACACACACACACACGCACAAATGGCTTCTGGTGAAATAGAAATAGAAAAAGAAATACAGTAGTAGCTTGTGTGTACGTGTGTGTGTGTGTGTGTGTGTGTACGTGTGTGTGTGTGTGTGCGTGCGTGCGTGCGTGCGTGCGTGCGTGCGTGCGTGCGTGCGTGCGTGCGTGGGTGCGTGGGTGCGTGCGTGCGTGCGTGCGCGTGCGCGTGCGCGTGTGCGTGTGTCTGTGTACGAATGAAACTATAAAACAATGACATTGTAATTCCAGCACATTTCCGATGAGGTTTTATGCTGTTCATGTTGCCGTCTTATTTTGTCGACTTTAATGTATGATTCAGGATGTGTGTTTTTTGAAATGTCACATTGTGATTCCATGCCTGTGGAATGCAGCTGGTAGGAAGACTTACTGCCGAATCCCTAGAAAACCTTTGAGGCCATGCATACAGTACGTTCCACGCAGCAGTCTGGATATGAGTGATGGATTGTGCCTTGATGGCTCTGATAGAAACAGCAAAGAGACACATGTATAAAAGGTTAGGCTCTGCTGTGTTTCAGCAATAAGTCATAGCCTACTGTGTATACTGTAGCTAAAGAAAAAGAAAAAATACGATTTTTTTATACAGTCCATCATTGTTTCTCTAAACACTTATAACACAAAGACGTACGTGTGATCAAAAAGACGACTACAATGCTCATTGACAAGTTCTCTTTTCAATTCTAAAACACACTCAGCTGTATACCGTTGTACCCTATTGAGATTGTCACATTTCCTGGGGCAAGCTGCCCCGATCACACGTCACATGTGTCTTCTTATTTTTTCACTCACATCATGGGGTGATCGCTGCATGCCTCCTGTGAATTGTTTTATTTATTTTTGTTTATTTTCTGTTTATTTCGTTGCTGAGTGAGGTCAGCAGACCAAGTGACGTGAGTGAGATGAAAAAACCTGTGTGAAATGTGCAAATCTCAACAGGAAACATCGGTATATATTTTGGCACATCGACCCCTGAAACTGAAACAGCTAAAAAGTTTGCAACCAATATTGAAACATGTTGAATTGTGCACAATAGTGTCATCTGTTCCATGTTATTGTTCTGTTTAACTTCACGCAGCGTGACTCGATACAAAAAAAGGGTGTCTGCATGCATGGACTCTGGGACAGTTACAGCTTTGATTTAAGACATTTGAAGGCATTGCCATAAAACATAGTCTGCCCGTGAGTGTGATCTTGTTGTGTGTGTGTAAACTGAATTTGCTCAAACGTTGCGCTGCCTCTGATGGGCCTCCAGGAAGATTTGGTCATGGTGTCACACTGGTGATAACCATCTCTCTCTGCCTCTTTATCACTGAGAGAAGTTAGGACTTTCATTTGGTTCAGGGCTCGACTCAGGTTTCTTCACTGAAGGTTTCCCTTGGAGGCTTTAGAGCAGGCACGTGCGCACACACATAGACATCAAAGGGGGCTTGAGCCCCTGCCCTCTTATTGGTTTGTAAAAAGTGCCCATCTCCAGACCAAGAATGCAGTTTTTACTATGGTGAAAGAAATGCAAATGCCCTCTTTCCATGCCATACGTGAAGGCAGCATTCAAGAGAATTGACTGTCCAAACTCTCCTGAACTTTAATGCAGTACTTATGTCGAAAGAATTACCCTCTCTGTGTAGAAACTGACTTGATTTTGCTTAGTTCAGTGTGGTTTCAAGCACCGAAAATAGCCGACTTCCAAGCTCACAACGTGTCGCAGCGCAACGTGTTGTGAGCTTGGAAGTCTGCTATTTTCGATATTTTCACCAAAAGGCCCTTTTAGAAATGTCAGCCCCTGCCTCTCTAACATTCTCTGCACGTCCCTGCTCTAGAGACCTGAGTTCCGGAACTTGCTCAGATTCAAAGTGTATATAAATCTAAACAACGTGGCAGCCACAAAAGCCTTCAACAAGAGCAATCTTGTTCGTTGTCTTCTGATTCATCACTGCCATTACCTTTGATGATGACAAAGAAGATAATACCAGCACACTATTGACAATGTCACTGCTATGTGTCGCTGTTAACATGAATGAACCTTATCGTCTGGCTTGTTTGAAACAGAGCAGTTTATCGTAATTCCCCTTGTTTATCAGAAGGGGCCGTGTATTGTGCAATGCAGCTTTAAATCAATTTCTCATGTTTAACCTCACCAGAATGCAGTGGTGTAAAGTAGCTAAGTACATTTACTTAGTACTGTACTTAAGTACAATTTTGAGGTATTTGTACTATAAGTGAGCTTTTCCAATTTCCAGTACATCTACTTCTACTCCACTACATCTCGGATCCAAATATTGTACCTTCACTCCACTACTTTTATTTGAAAACTTTAGTTACTGCTTTGGCCCTATTTACCTTGACTAGTTGAAAATAGCTGATCTACAAGCTCACAACGCGTCGCAACACACCGTTTTGTGAGCTTGTAGATCTGCTGTTTTCAAACATTTTGTACTTTTAGTACATTTTGATGCCAACACTTTCATATTACTCAGGTACATTTTGAATTCCCTAACAGAGTATTTCTACATTGCAGTAAAGATACTTTTACTTAAGTAAAATAGGTGAGTACTTTTTCCACCAGTTTTCCTCCACCGTGCAAAACAACCACATGAACATTCAAGTTCACAACGCAGTGCTTTTGGAGGCACCGTTCCCACAAAACTGTGAAGTGATGATCTATCTAGGTCGTCCTCAGACGAGCCCTCCATCGTTGTTTCCAGTCATCTCGGTTCTCCATACATCTGGCCAGCTCATTGGTGTTCTGTGTCCCTACGTCTTCCTTGAGTACGTCCACGTATGTTTTTGTGGGACGTCCTTGCGACCGGTGCCCATGTGTTGGCTCCCACAGTACCAATTTGCTGGCTGGAAGCTCCTGGTGTCTTTGGCAGTGTCCTGCTAGTCTCATTCTTCTGGTGGCAATTTTCTCGCTTACCTTTGGTATTCCCTCATACAGGCTCCTGTTGGTAACATGTGCACTCCTGTTGATGTTGAGTACTGCACGCAACATTCTAGTGTAGCACCCGTCTAGAGACTTCTGCAGGGTTGGCTTCAGGGTCCAGCATTCACTGCCATAGAGGAGAACAGACTCCACCGTTGCAAAGAAGAAGCTAAGTTTGATTTGGCGGGGGAGGTTAGAGTTCCATACACTGTTCATGCCGTTCAGGGCCCTCCACGCGAGTGCCTTCCTTACTTTAAGGTCTTTCTCAGTTGAGTCGACCCATGCGCCCAGGTACTTGAAGTCCTTGACTTCCTTCAACACAGCTCCTTCTGTTGTTGTCAGAGGTGAGTGATCAGGTAGGTTATAGGTGATAACCTCAGTTTTCTTAGCATTTAGCCTGAGACCAACTTTGGCACACTCTATCTCCACCCTGTTCAGGAGTTCTTGTGCTTGTTCCATGCTGTCGGAGAGCAGGCTGATGTCGTCCGCATAGTCCAGGTCTGTCAGAACTACTGCGGGATGCCGCCTTGACCTCCTTGGTGTTAGCGTGAAGCCAAGCTCTTGTTCTCGTCCCCCTATGGCTTTCCTGAGCGCGTAATCTAGAACTATGATGAAGAGGTAGGGGGCTAGGGTGTCTCCTTGCATTACACCAGCTCGGATGTCAAACACCTCACTGCTGCCATCCGGGGTCACCACTTTGGCCCTTGTTTTTGCGTACATGGTCTCGATAGCCCGGAGAATGTTGGGAGGGACATTGTAGGCCTCAAGGATCTTCACCATCTTGCTTCTGTGGATAGAATCAAAAGCTTTTTTGAAGTCAATGAAGCACAGTACAGCTGCTAGGTTGTCCTTTTTCACCTGCTCTATTAATCTCCTTAATGCCAGGATCTGTGCTACGGTTGTTCTCTCCTCTCGAAAACCATTTTGGTTCTCTCTCAGGTGAGGGTCGATGGCATGCCGTATCCTGTTCAGTATCATTCGGTTGAAGACCTTAGCAGTGATACATGTCAGGCTGATGCCTCTGTAGTTGTCTGGCTTTGAGAGGTCTCCAGCTTTAGGCACCGGGATGATGTTAGACAGAGACCATATTTCAGGTTGCTTGTTGTGCTGTAGAGCATTGTTGCAAAAGTCTAGGATGAGGTTGTCTAGGTCGCAGTTCTTCAAGACCTCTGGGGGTATGCCATCAGGCCCAGCACTTTTTCCCTCTCTCAGGGTGGATTTTGCCCTGGCGAGCTCGCTGGTTGTGAAGGGTCCGTCGTCGATGTTCAGGCCCTGGAGGACTGTCGGTATATTTTCCTCCTCTCCCTCTTCCACTGATGTTCCCAGGAGCCTCTGGAAGTGGTCGAACCATGTTGCCACCCTCTCCTCTGGGCTGTGTCCTTCCACCTGGCCCTCCTTGGCCCTCTTCCGCCCTGTCATCTCATTTATTACCTTCCAGGCCTCCCCGTATTGCCTTTCACCTTGCGCTGCCTGCACTCTTCGCACACTTTCCATCACTTCCTCCCCTTTGATGGTGTCGTAGGTGCTGAAGAGAGACTGTTTGGCTTCGTTCAGTGTCTCGCGACCCTCCTCTGTTGGTTCACGCTCAAAGTTGAGTCGTGCTTCCTCCATCCTGCCTCGTGCTGCTACAACCTTCGGGTGTCTGGACCGTGGTGGTGCTCTTACTCTGTTCAGCACTGGCACGCACAGTCTGGTCGCCTCCTCATTCGCTGTGATGAATCTCCCATATTCACGGCTGGGCTCTCCTCCCCTATCCAGCTGCCGAAAGCGCTTCCTGACTTCCTCCGTGTACCTGGTTTGGAGGCCCGGATTGGTCGTGAGTGCCTTCCAGTCATGCCGAATCTTGGGGCTTGGCTTGGGGACCCTGAGGCTCAGTCGCACCCTCATGGAGACCACACGGTGATCAGAGCCTACAGAGCTGAACGTGCTGTATGGCTCAGCATTCAGGATGGAATTCCTCCACTTTTGCCTCACTAGGATATAGTCCAACTGATATAGCCTGGGTAGCTCCCCAGGCCTTGTGGCTCGGTCTCGGAAGGTCCATCTCTTCCCTGTTCTCTTCCTGAACATGGTGTTCGCTGCCAGGAGCTGGTGTTCCATGAGAAGGGCTGTGAGGTATGCGCTCGTCACTAATCCATAGTTTTGTGGGGTCGTTTTTAGCCGAATTAATGTTTTTCGTGCAAAACAAAATGCTTGCAATGGATTCAGAATCATGCAAAACCCCTAGTTTGACCCCTCACATGCTACTTAAAGAAGATTCATTTTCGGTATTTCTTTCCTGTATAGTAAAGTGAATGGGAGCCCAACTTTCAGCAGCTTTTTCAATATGTTCCATCACAGGGATTTCTTAGGACTTTTGATATGTTATAACATATTTATGAAACAAAAAAAGTTAAAAAAGTTTCTGTTGCAATTTTTTCGAGGTCAAGCCCTTAATTTCAATAGAATTGGCCCTTTGTTAGCCTTCTGGTTGGTCCCTGACTGACCAACCAGCAAGCTCTATTTGCCTTGTCCTGCCCTGGTTCTGCCTTTTTTTTGTTGAATTTGGTAAAACATAATTTTTGTAGAAATAAAAACATTTAAAAACATGCTGAGACACTATACTGCCACTGAGCAGCTCCATTTTTTACTGAAACCACGTTTGAAATTAGAATTGATCACACAGAATAACAATACGAAGCAACTGAATTAAAATGGTAGTGGATGGAGTGTCCCACCAAGTGTCCCACCAAGACACAGCAACCAATGGGTGTGAAGAAGGGCGGGGCAACGGGTGGGACTTGACAAAGGGTTAATTCCTACACTATGAACAGACCCTCTCATCATCAGATCCCCCCCCTCTCATCCTCCCCCCACAGAATGATGTCATCCATGCGTGCCACGCCTCCCTTCCCCCAGGGGGCGTCAGAGGACGAGGACGCCACGGGCCAGGAGGGCGTGTCCTCCTGGGCCAGTGAGGACAGAGACGGCCAGAGAGAGTCCAGGATGTCATCGCCCGCTTCCAACAATCAGCCCCACCCCCCAGACGAGCTGCAGCCAATCAGAGAGAAGCCGGGCGAGGCTGAGTGGGAGAGCGTAGCTCCCGCAGCTATGGTGAGAAGAAGTGAATTATACGCAGCTGTGAATTACTTCCATATCGTCGTTGTCGGGTGGAAACCTTGTATGTCCAAAACCGTTCGTTTTGCATCTATCATTTTAAAAATGATTTAAACTAGTGAAAACAGCCGATCTACAAGCACACAACGGCGTTGTGTGCTTGTAGATCTGCTGTTTTCACTACTTTTGTGCGACAGCCTTGTATGATGAAGCAGGGCTTTACTTTGCGAAAGAACGTACACATTTGAAACTTGGAGATACGAGGTTTCGACCCGACAACAACGATATCTTATCTTGAGATATGATGCTATAAGTCTATGGGACGGACATGGCAAGCGTGCGCCGTGCGTGGCAGTCATAAAACACTGATGAAATATTATGTGCTGGACTAGTAGGCTATGCATGAAGGAGGTAATGTGACCACGTACTGTACAGTGATTGCACAAATGCATGGCAAGACAGTAGGGCCTAAAAATAAAATCCCGATTTTTATTTCTCAGAAAAGTCTATTTTCGATTTCCATTTTGTGGGGGAAAAGTTGTTTTCATTTAAAAAAATGAAAACAAATGTGATTTTTCAAAGAAATGCATGACATTCATTTGGTGTCAGACTCTGGCTTATTATATTGCAGAAGCATGTTGTGTTCTATGAGGACCGGGCTGTATGTGTGTGTAAGGGTGTGTGTGTGTGTGTGTGTGTGTGTGTGTGTGTGTGTGTGTGTGTGTGTGTGCGTGTGTGCGTGCGTGCGTGCGTGCGTGCGTGCGTGCGTGCGTGCGTTTTGGCTGCAGGCAGTGCTGTAGGCATTGAGGATCTCTGGTGTTCCTCTAGAGTAGAAAAGCCCCACGGTTTTTCTCATCTCCTACTGTACATGTGTTTGTATATGTGTGTGTGTGTGTGTGTACTGTACGTATGTGGGAGTGTATAATGTGGCTTCAGGTTGTGTGTTGTCCCTAATGGAACAACCATATTTGAGTTTCTTCAGCCTTACATCGAGAAGGAAATGTTTGGAGAACAGAATGCAGTAGTGGAAAAGTTTTCCTAATCATAATTCTCCACCCAGCAACCACTTTACGTTTAAACGGAAGGGATTTTCTCACCTGTTGCACTGTATTCTATATTATTAGTATTCGTCTGACAGGCAGTTTTTCACCTTGATTAGAATTATTTCAAACCTCTTTATGCTGTTATTAAAACGTGCCTAGTATACAGCTCTCACAAATGCAATGACAATTCAAATAAAGACTTTGGCAAGAGTGTCATGCTTGTGTCACATGTAGCATCGCAATATGTTATGAGCTTGTATATCGGCTATTGTTTTTGGACCTTTTTTTAAATAGTGCTCAAGTTGTTAAGTATAGAGAAACAAACACAGCGTATCCAGCGTCATGAGTGTCACTGCACTTGTATCTCCAAATCTTCATTAGCCATCCATCTTCAGTTTAAACAGCGAGTGCCGTGTGTGTGTGGGGGCCTCCTGTCGTCATCAGAGCCTGCTGGAGCCGTTTCAAGGGCGTCTTAAGATCTCCCTGTTAGCCAAAGCCCCTTGTCTTTGAAACCTAAGCCTTCTAAAGTTCTCCCAAGATTCTCCCCCGCACTCAGCGAGGGGAGGAGGAGAAAGCCTCCAGAAATAGCTGCTTCCACAACATCAGAGCACCTGTGCCCAAGTGTCTTGTTGTGTTCGACAATGTGTTCGACTGTGAGGGCTTATCTCCTTGGTAAATATAGGGTTCCTTGTGTCTCCTAAACTCCCCCCGACCAGGGACGTGCAGAGAATGTTAGAGAGGCAGGGGGCTGACATTTCTAAAAGGGCCCTTTGGTGGAAATATCGAAAATAGCATACCTCCAAGCTCACAACGCCTCGCAGCACGGCGCGTTGTGAGCTTGGAGGTCTGCTATTTTCGGTGCTTGATACCGCACTGAACTCCTGATGGAGGGGAAAGGAACTGGTTGCCATAACGTGTTCTTTCCACGCACTGCGTCCAAAGCGGGGAAATCCCCACTGTCAGGTGAAAAGAAGCAACTTGGACTCCTCATGCATAGAAGGAAGCATGAGGTCAGTCCGTTGTCTCCCCAGGCGCGGCAGAGGGAGAGCAGAGCCCAGGATTACATAGGCAATTGGCACTGGGTGAAAATGGGTTGCAAAATCTTAATTAAAATTATACGAAAAAAAAAGAATTGATTATCAAGTGAATATTGGAGATGTGACGTACAGCATGGATGTTTACACAGAGAGGGCAATTCTTTCAACATAAGATGCTGCATTCAAGTTCAGGAGAGTTTGGACAAGGCAATTCTCTTGAATGCTGCCTCCAGATATGGCATGGAAAGAGGGGGCATTTGCGTTTCCATAGTAAAAACTGCATTTGTGGTCTGGAGAGAGCTGGGCACTTTTTTACAGACGGATAAAAGGGCAGGGGCTCGAGCCCCCTTTGATGTCTATGTGTGCACGTGCCTGCCCCCCCCACCCCTAAGACCCAAGAGAGGGGCCGTTGCAGCAGAGTAAACAAGGATAGGGGACAAAAATAGGCGGAAGGTACAACGTGATAATGGAAAATTCCCTGGAGATGAACATTTCAAAATGTTTTCATGAAGCAGCAAAGCTGCAGTGTAAGTGATGTGTCAAAGTGTTTTCATGTAGGCAGGTTATTATAAAAGATTGATTTCTGTTTTGCATGGGATAATAATGCCTTTTAACTAAACACACACACATGGTCATACACCTTAGGGAGCAACAATAGGACACAATACGAATACGTTGAATTAGTCATCATTTTGAGATACCTGCGCAAAGCAAAGCAAACACTTGAGTAAAGGAGGGGTAGGGAGTTGCCGACTTGAAAAGTAGAGGTGTGGTCCGTAAGACAATTAAACACTTAACGTCCAATCATGCTTATAGTTTGCTTCTCCCGAACCAATCAAAGTTGCTCTGTGTTTTGGTTGGATCGACTACGTATGACCTCTTGACCTTTTAACCACTTTCAACTTGCCATCCATATTTTTGGCATGTCATTATAGGTTAAAAATGTCCAAAAGATTAAGATAGTGGTTACTGTATGTAAATATCTATTTTCACTGTGCAACACTGTCTTATGATTATAAGTATAAATCAGGCTTAGTAGTCGTTAACAGCTCAGAGACAGAATAAACACCTGTTCTTCTGCCGGTGGCCACTGGGAGCTGCCCATTACAACCTTTACTGTTGAGCACTGAGCCGCTCCACTCAAGCAAGGGCATACTGTTAGAAATTGCTCGAAGGGATCCACACCAGTGTTGATTTCGTCAACTAAAACTATCACTAAAAATGTGTGTCGACTGTGTTTTTTCACTGACGAAAACTAAATAAAAACTGAATAAAAACTAAGCTGTGATGGCTAAAACTAAGACTAAATATATTGACAATTTCGTCAACAAAATGAAAAACTAGACTAAAACCTTAGGGACTAGTGGAGAAGAGTCATTTTATGTTTGGTTGCTCTCAGGTTTTGCGTGCTGAAAATAGCAGATCTACAAGCTCACAACGCTGTGAGCTTGTAGATCGGCTATTTTCAGCACGCAACCAAGTGTAAAATCAGTCATTTTACGATGCCATCAAGGCCCGCCAAAATACTTGAGTTGACTAAATCAACTGCAGATTTAGTCGACTAAAACCTTATGATATTTAGTTGACTAAAATTAGACTAAAACCAAAACTTTTCAGGTGAGTAAAATTATGACTAAAACTAAATTACATTTTATTCAAAAGACTATGACTAAAACTAAATCAAAATTTGCTGTCAAAAACAACACTGATCCACACCACAATATGATTGACCTCATTTGTTAGCCACAGAGGTTTCATCATCTGTTTAAAACATATGATCTGTGTTTCACACCAGTCTCTGCTGTGCCCGCCTGACCATTCCAAGGTTAAAGGGGAACACAACTCCTCTAAGGTATATTAATGACATAGTTCAATATTGAAAATGGGTGGTCTTCCCCTTTAAACAGTGTCGATCAGTGACTGACTGGGACAAATAAAAGCAGCGGGGGAAACATCAGGGTAGTGATACACAGTATAGTGGAGACTGAACCACAGCACTTACCGGCTGGGTAACTGCTGGGTAGATAGGGTGGCATAAGGCAATGGTTCTCAACCTTTTCCCCCAAAATAATCATATTATTTGAACTGGGGACCCCCCCCCCCCCACCCTGACGAGCACTAAGAGTTGAGGCATAACATTTTGTTTAACATGGGTCTATTGTGAAAATAGCAGATCTACATGCTCACAATTGTGAGCATGTAGATCTGCTATTTTCACAATTTCTGACACAATTTGATCAACATTTAATTTGTCATTTTAGAGGTATTAAAGTCCTTAAATGGTCACTTTAGAAATGTACATATACCCTCTATACACTTAAACCTTATGTTGGTTTGTTTACTGTTGAGAGAGAAAAATAATGTTGCACATTAAGTTAATCGTCTGCGGACGCCCCAAAATAATTGGGGACCCCCCTGGGGGTCCCAACCCACCGGTTGAGAACCACTGGCGTAAGGGAGTGGGGAAGGAAAGGATGGGAAAAAAAGAAGACTGGCAAGCTGGGCAGGATGAAAGAAAGGTAAATGTACAATTGGATAATAGTTCATTATTGATAATAATTATTGATTATTGTCATTTACGTGTGTTTTGCAGGACAATGAAAACAGTAAGATCTCGTCCTACTCCTCGTCCTACCGGAATAACTCCACCTCCTCTCCTCCCAAGCCAGAGGACGGCTACCGGGACCGCGGGGAGCTGCTGAGCGTCGGCCTGGCCTTCGGAACGCCGGAGCGGCGCAAAGGAAGTCTGGCCGACGTGGTGGACACGCTCAAACAGAAGAAACTGGTGGAGCTCACCAAGACGGAGCAAGACGGTACGGTGCACTCATGTGTGTGTGTGTGTGTGTGTGTGTGTGTGTGTGTGTGTGTGTGTGTGTGTGTGTGTGTGTTAGGGCATTCACGAATAGTGATTTTTAGTATTCGAATTATTCGACCTCAAAGTATTCGAATAGTCGAATATTCGACAGGACTGGCCAAACTGTCAAATATTAAGTAAGCACGAGGCAAACGTTGCGAGGCGTTGTGAGCATGTAGATCTGCTATTTTCACAATATTTATCTGCGGAACCGAGTCACATTAAATGTAATACCTACAATTCCACAAGTGCTTGTCATTGTGGGGGTCCCCAGTTCAAATATGTTTATTTTGGGGGTCACGGCCTAAAAAGGTTTGGGAACCATTGACAACTCATTCTCATGACTTCATATCTAGCCAAGCTTTATAAACTATATATTTTTTAAAGAGAAAAAAAGCAAATATTCGACTTCGGTGACTTTGATATTCGAATATTTGAATATTTGAATATTTGAATATTTGGTGAATGCCCTAATGTGTGTGTGTGTGTGTGTGTGTGTGTGTGTGTGTGTGTGTGTGTGTGTGTGTGTGTGTGTGTGTGTGTGTGTGTGTGTGTGTGTGTGTGTGTGTGTGTGTGTGTGTGTGTGTGTGTGTGCGAGCGCAGGCGAGCGGGCGGGCTGGCACGTTGTGCGTGTGTGCATACCCATGCCCGTGCTGTTAAAAAGGTCAGATGTGTGAAGCACTCAAGGTGCTGTGCACACTTTCTTTTAACAGGGGAGAGGGAGAATACTCATTGTGTGTGTGCGTGCCTGCGTGCGTGCCTGCGTGCGTGCGTGCGTGCGTGCGTGCGTGTGTGCGTCCGTGGATGTGTGAGAGTGGAGTGCACACGCATGTGCAAGCTCAAGCAAACGAGCGACCACGCACGTCACTTGTGTTTTGTTTTCACTTTTCTTCTCCACATCCACCGCTTAAAGACCTTTTGAAGCCGTTAAATTACAAGTGACAGAACCCTCTCTCATCAGATCTTCACCTCAACCACGGAAACCAAACCCCGCCACCCCTACACCCCCCCCCACTTTCTCTTTATTTGCTCCCCATGCTTCAGATCTCGTCCCCTCACACGGGACACCTTATGCCTCGATCGGCATGCCTCGGCTTGCTCCCCCCTCCCCCACACCCCAGAACGCACCTATGTGAAGATCTGAGGTAACCCCCCCCCCCCCCCCCCCCCTCTCTGTAAAGTGCCTTGATGTCTGTCATTTTAGAGGTGTAGCTTTGTTATCAATACAGCAGAGCAGAGTGACTGTGGTCGACGCGGCCCCAGGCGTCTGTGAAACGCTATATAGGGCGTCTTCTGCAGTAAGATAGGTAGCCTTCATGTCTTATCAGCCACGCAGACGCTCTTGAATGGGTGTTTTGCGGCCGTGTGTGCGTGGTGCGCTTTCGAGGTCTGTGTGTGTGTGTGTGTGTGTGTGTGTGCGCGTGTGTGTGCGCGTGTGTGTCTGTGTGTGTCTGTGTGTGTCTGTGTGTGTGTGTGTGTGTGTGTGTGTGTGTGTGTGTGTGTGTGTGTGTGTGTGTGTGCTTGTGTCTGTGTGTGTTTCTGTGTGTGCTGAAGACTCACGGTGATGATACTGTTGTGACAGATTCTTGTCAGACTTAAGAGGAGCCGAGTGGATGGCAATGCAAAAAGACAACTAGTGTTACTTGAGTATGAAGAGTATGAATTGTGGTTCTCTCTCTCTCTCTCTCTCTCTCTCTCTCTCTCTCTGTGTGTGTGTGTGTGTGTGTGTGTGTGTGTGTGTGTGTGTGTGTGTGTGTGTGTGTGTGTGTGTGTGTGTGTGTGTGTGTGTGTGTGTGTGTGTGTGTGTGTGTGTGTGTGTGTGTGTGTGTGTGTGTGTGTGTGTGTGTGTGCGTGCGTGTGTGTGTGTGTGTGTGTAATTCTCTCATGTCTGGAAAGTGTTCATACTTCAGTAGTCAGGACCCACCAGTTTTACAGGGGTAAAACAGTGGGTGAGATCATTTTATTTACAAGCTATCCACAAATTATAGTTACTTATATAATAGTAAGAATTGAGGGGTAAGAATATTAAAATATCAGAACAATTATCTGCTATTTTTCAATAGTTAAACATGATTCTAGGGCTTAAATCAGGGCTAAAATGGTGTTTTCTGAACTCTCACTATTCTGTTGTTTGCCAGTTGATACTGTGGGTCTCAAATTACTTTCTCATGATGTATGAAGCAAAGAAAAGAAGAAAAAAAAAAGAATAGAAAAGAAAGGGAAACAAAAGCTTGCTATTGACTGTGTTTATTTCTCTGCTAATTAGCGGGGGCCTGCCATTTATCACAACACTTAGCTAAGACGGAGAAAAGGAACTAAATGAGACCAACAAGTAAGCCTCGAATTAAAAACCAAGTGAAACAAGGCATGGAGTGTTGGCACTAAAACAATAACAAATCCATCCCGGACCTTGTAAACATTTTGCGAATTGCTAGCAATCCTTGAAGGCTCACTGTAAAAAGAAAAAAGTCCTTTTCAACCAGTTGTGCGGTAATGCATTTCACTTAGGGTGCTTTTTGTGTGTAATTCAAACCAGCAAGGCTGACAGCTATAGCTGTGTATCTCTCGCCGTCTCTCTAACACGTTTGTTAAATAAAAATGGGAGATCAATACTGAATAGAGTGAATGACTCACATCATTCACCACTATAGTTCTCTTTCAGTGACACAAATAAAACGTTCAGTTCCAAAGTATTTGGGGATTTGGGCAAATTGCAATAGAGGTCTTAGGTTATAAATCTAAAGCTTTTACCATTTAGGGTGACAATAGTTTGGAAGCGCACAGTGCTTACGCGTGATTTATTTTGTTCCTTGACTCTTTTGAAAGGAGGAATTTACTGGGCAATCAGAGGTGACTGCATCGGCTCAAAGCACATGTGTTTCATACTGCCATGTGTACTACAGACAGTCAGGATGAGCTTTTCGTAAATATTTGCCATTTTGTCAAAAGTCAAATTTGTTTAAAACAGGAAGGAACAGAAAGTAATATTAAAGCCCTCCTATTGCGTGATTTTATTGGTTGACTCGCCCGAAATGTGACATTTACCGTTGTTCCCTATTGAGCTTGGCACATTTCCTGGGGCAAGCTGCCCAGATCACACATGTCACACGTGTCTGTCTTCTTATTCTTTCACTCTCAAAAAGCGCCTGCAATGTAGTGCATTTGAAACTAAATTGCAGTGCACATCATGGGGTGATCACTGCGTGCCTACTGTTTTATTTCATTGCTGAGTGAGGTCAGCAGACAAAGTGACGTTGTTTCTCAAGGAAACAACGGTAGATTTTACTTCATTGTTTCCTTGGGGAAATTTGTCATTTAACCCATTTAGAACGGATACACATTATTGTGTATCATTATTTTATGCTTTAACTATTGAAAAATAGCAGATATACAAGCTCACAGCGCCACGCTGCAAGCTTGTAGATCTGCTATTTTTGAAAAATCGTGAAAATTAGAATTTTGACCCGATTCTATAAGTGTCTTTTGAATCCTTCCAAGGTTTTTGGAAAAACCTATGTTTCTATGTCAGCAATCTGGCCAGCCATCGTCAAAGAAAAGGGCCTTTTCACTTAACTGGGGCTCAGTTAGTCTGTTCTTGAGAGACTACTATGTCAGCGGTTCTCAAACCTTTTCATGTGAAGGACCCCCAAAATGATATGTATTTGGCCACGGACCCCCATCTCAAAATATCTAGTTCCAGGGACCACCCAGAAGCAAAATCTTAGTTACAAACGTTCGTTTGAAAATACATATATTCAAAGATTTGCACACATTTTCATGACTTTTTCAAAAATAGCAGATCTACAAGCTCGCAGCGCGGCACTCGGTGCCGCGCTGTGAGCTTGTATATCTGCTATTTTTCACTGGTTAAAGCATTCAATAATTCTAGGCCTATTAAACGGTTAATCCATCCCAAGGAGTGGTGAGCAGCTACAGTTTACTGTGCAGTGCTCGGGGGCCAGTCGGCCCTGACTCTACAAACATAATTGACAAGGCAAACACCCATCCTATCTTATGATATAGCCTTTCTCCCCATGGCCCCTGTATCCTTTCATACAGGTGCACAACGCCAAAACAATGTCATCACATCATGTACCACACACACACACAGGCACGCACACACATAGACATCAAAGGGGGCTTGAGCCCCTGCCCTGTTATCCTTCTGTAAAAAGAGCCCACTCCAGACCATGAATGCAGTTTTTACTATTTTTACTAAGAAATGCAAATGCCCCTCTTTCCATGCCATACCTGATGGCAGCATTCACGAGAATTGCCTGGTCCAAACTCTCCTGAAGTTGAATGCAGCATCCTATGTTGAAAGAATTGCCCTTTCTGTGTAGAAATCCATGCCATACGTCATATCTCCAGTATTGACTTGATTATGCTTAGTTCAGTGTGGTAGGTTATCACACACTGAAAATAGCCGACCTCCAAGCTCACAACGTGTCGCGCTTCCACCAAAAGGCCCTTTTAGAAATTTCAGCCCCTGCCTCTCTGACATTCTCTGCACTGCCCTGCACACACACAATGATGGAGGGAGCTAGAGGCATGTGCCGCATGTGTCCTGGCGCACCATGGAGTGTCCCGTTCTTGTTGAATTCTGTTGTCTACGCTTGTAGATCGGCATTTTTTGGCAAAGGTTTCGCCCCAGGATAATGGACGTGGGGGGGTATTTTGATTATCGTGATAATATCGTGAATCGCGACATCTTTGGTCACAATAATCACGATATGACATTTTCATATCGTCCCGTCCCTATTTGTTAGATCGATATATTGGACTCCAACCCTTACAGTAATGTCTCCTCAACAGCCAGCCACCAAAAAAAGGTTTCCAACAATACAGTATAGACCCAAGCCCCCAAGTCTGCCCCCACCCCCCCAACACACACACACACACACTCTTATGCTCAGCCTCCCGCTGGCAGAGGCTCGAGCTCTCCCCGGTTGCATTTGCCACATGATCAAATGGAAACCACCCTATTAGCCACCTTGCGCCCACTTAGCTTAACGGCCTGACCCAGGGGTGCGGCGCAGCGAGAGCGCGGACGCTGTCATTGTTAGTCCCCCATGCGGCGAGCGCTCACCCCCTGTCGGCACGCTGTTAGCCGTCCGCCGCTAACAGTGTAACGCTAAGTGCCTCTGACAGTTCTAATGAATGGAAATGGCTTGGCAGGAGGCGGATGGTTAGTGTACATTTTTTGTTCTATTTTCTTTTTCCTTTTCCAACCAACAGCTTTTAAAGAGCTTTATTAAAGGACTCTCCAGGACCATGTCAGCGGACTGTGTTGGAGTATAACTGGTTGAAGCCATAAGATTATTTTCTTTACCTTTACATCTATGACACATGCTGTAGTTCAAAGGGAGACAGGGTCCATTTGGTACAGTGCGTGCAGACATTTGTCTATGCTACATAGTGTAGTAAAATCCGCAGCATTCATTTATTTGTTTGTACAAATTTAAAGAGGTGGTGCCATAGTTTTGTACTTTTTTGCTGTTTTGTCTGTGGAACAAACGTTGACTTTAACGTTACGCTAATAAACCACCAGGTGGGATTATAATGTGGAAATTTGCCTTCCCTGTGTATTTTTTACTTCCTGAAAGCAGCCTCTGAGTCAAACGCCCCAACTGAAAAACACTGGGTTAATGACATCATAAACTCATCCCCTCCCCTTTTACCATAACACTGTGGGTGTGGCTAACTTCATCTGGGTCACCACCCACCAGACAACCAGGCATACTTAATGAACTGATGGGTGTGGCCACATAAAAACCTAATTTTAACACTTTCTGTGCACTTTCTTTGGAAAAATTCATAATACCTGATCATCATGTTGCTCAGCAATTACTGGTAAATATAGCACCTTTATCCAAGGCACCTTGCATAGATTGTGCGGTGGTAAACCGCTCCATAGAGTGGCTGTGCGTGTGTCTGTAGCCACTTTTCCTCAGCGTTTTGCCATAGCAATGTGTTTTCCTCAGCGTTTTGCCATAGCAATGTGTGTGTGTGAGTGTGTAGCCATAATACATCACCAATTACATCCTAGACCTATATCCTAGTCTTTTTCCTCAGCGTTTTGCCATAGCAATGTGTGTGTGTAGCCTGTATTACATCACCAATTACCAATTGAAGACGTTATGCAAGCACGACCACCGCTCACTTCACATTGGGTGTGATTTTTATTATCCCAAGAGGGAAAATCTGTCTCCCAGAGGCGGCACAGCAGTTAAGGTTACAACGTTACAGGGAAGTATGAAAAAAAGTACTGTTGAACAATACAGAGTCGTAAAAACGTAGGTAAGAAACCAAAAAATACACCCTGGTTTTTCAGTTCTGAATTACTGTCCACCAGCTATTATTGTTGTGCCGTCCTCCCTCCCCAGGGCTGCACCAATGTTAAAGAATTATTGAATGCTTTAACCAGTGAAAAAGGACCTTTTCTTTGACGATGGCTGGCCAGATTGCTGAAATAGAAACATAGGGTTTTTCCCAAAAATTCTTAGAAGGATTCAAAAGACACGTATAGAATCGGGTAAAATTCTAATTTTCAAGATTTTTCTAAAATAGCAGATCTACAAGCTCGCAGAGCTTGTATATCTGCTATTTTTCAATAGTTAAAGCATAAAATAATGATACACAAAATGTGTACCCGTTCTAAATGGGTTAACATGGGCCCGGGTGCTGGCATGGTACTGGCATGGCTCTGGCATGGCGTGCCTTCTGCCTCTGCCTTCCGAGCTGCGCTGTCATTTGACATAGCTGATATGGCTTATGTGGCTTACTCTCAAATTACAGTTTGTGCCAGAATCGTGTTTAATTTGCAAATAAGCTTAGGATAAAGCACGGTTGTACTTTGTGGAAGTTGAACTGCGTCCAACTGTTGCTCCCTGCATTTTTTAAAACCGTTTATGTAGGACCAGAAGTCACATTAAAACGTGTTATTCATACATTCAAGGAATATACAGTAGATTAATTGCAACTTCAGACTCGATAACAGAAACCCAGCCGCAGAAATCACATTTGGGGAACCCTGAATTGTTTATTGACTCCTTTACTGTGACACACTCTTCTTTCAGCATTCTATTTATGTGAATATTTACAGTGGGTTTTGTCTAGAGTTCATGCTTACTCCGCTTATTCTGATATTGCACTTGTAAGAGTGTCTGCTAAATATAGTAAATCGAAGCACACCCTCATAAAAGGGTTAGTGAACTCTGGTTACAGCTCCATGAAGCTCATACTGGTCCTTCTTCTAGAAACCCTTATCTATTCACACTTTTCCCTCTGAGGATGCCTATATGTTTTATTTATCTCATAGATGAATTAGAGTGCTTTTTTACCGACACGATTCTCAATGGAATTGTAGAACTATAGCTACAGTATCTTGGCCAGCTTCTTAGCACTATGTTAACTCTAGCAGGGGCGTCAATTGGGTATGGCAGGGGTATGCAGTTGCCATACCCTGGGTCCAGGGGGGAAAATAAAAGTTACTTTCAAATATAAATCCATGAATATCTATCTGTTCTGGTTATTATGTTGTTAAATTACAGTAAAATAACTACAAATGCAAAATGTAACAAAATGGTCACTCTAACAGGTGTATGGTATTATAACTATATTCTCCACACTTGTATTCTCCCCATCTTGACAAAATGGTATATTCCCAGGTTCCGCAGGTCGGCTGCACAGGTGCAATGCACTTGAACAACCGTTCCAGGCTGCCATATCCAGCCCAAGAAACCTTAGAAACAAGGAAAAAAATAAAATGTACTTCTTAAAATAAATGTATCATGCCTTTTGCTAAGGTATGGCAACATGACTGGTGTCAAGACACCAGTCATGTTGCCATACCTTAGCGTTTTCTGAACTGACGCTACTGAACTCTAGGCGCACCTCTGGCATCAAACCACCTGCATAATGTCTTCCCCAGCTGGTAGAGGAGGTTGGTACAAGGCCAAAGCCCCTCAATCTGACTCGGTCCCTCTGACAATAGAGACATGCTGCCAAGTTGTACTTTAATCTGCCTCTGCTGCTGCTGCTGCCACTCTATACGTTGCCTTTACTCTACTACTGGCATTATTATATGGTTGATGACCTATTCTATAGCCTTGTTACTTACTGGTGTATGGTGTACACCAAGGGTCTTCAGCAGGGGGTCCGGGACCCCTAGGGGTTACTACAGGGGGTCCTCCAAATCTTTGTGTGAGAGAAACCTTTTTCATATATTTTTTTATATTAACCACTTGAACCCCAATCTTGTTAACCATCGTCAAATACGCCATCTCTGTTTTGTTCCTTTTCATTTGCGTAGCATCAGAGAGTCTGTTCTTGAGAGATTACTTGAACCCTATAGCTTCCATATTCTGAGAACTTTAGCCAAAAATATCTACAAGCTCACAAGTGAGCTTTTAGATCGGCTATTTTTGGCAAAGAGGTTTGGTGTAGAAGGGAAAAAGAGCCGACTAAGGACAGAGTGAAAGGTCAAGTTTAGTATTGGTTGGTTGGTTCAAGTGGTTAAATATCTGAAAACACAAATTGACACGAATCCAAAATATGTCAATGATCGTGCTGTCAAACGATTAAACTATATGGAATTGTGGGGTTCCCTGCTTCATCTCTCTTTCAACTAAGGGGTCCTTGGCCTGAACACGTTGAAGACCCCTGATGTACACAGTAACCCATGTAGGCAAAATAGGTATGCTACTTATTTAGAATGGGATAAAATTGTGGTTAGATATTTTGTGGTGCTCAGTCAAAGTCTTCATTTTCCTCTGAGAGTGTAAAAATTGACATGTAAGGGTGTTGCGTCGGTAGCTGGCTCCATGCCCAAGGGAGCATTAGCTCCAACACAGTATTACAACACTAAATACACAAGTTAATCTGCCAGAATAAGGCCAATGTTAAGTACCGCAAAATGTGACCGTACAGTATTCATGTCTTCACCAGGGTCATCTGGGGGTATTCTCTTGTGGGCTTTGTGCATGTGAATGTTAAAGAACAGCATGCGAGTGCCTATCGTTAGCATACAGCACAAGTACATCACTCATCACTTAAGCTCCACAAACGTTACGCTAAATTTGGTGCAAACGTCACATTTCAGCGCCAACTTTATGTTTAATTGCACCCTGTTATTAAAACTAGCCCTTACCCGTTCAAAGATATGAGCTCCGAAATGATGTGCAGTGTGTGGGTTATGGGATGTGCACTGTGCACACAGTATATGAGGGATGGAAAGTAACTTTAACTGGTGCTTGCATGCTAATATGTAGGAGCATCAATGTAAGAAATACCCGTTCCATTTAACGGCTACAGAGATACTGTGTACCGATCTGCATGATTTTTTGACAACATCTGTAACAGGGCCAGAACCCCCTGGTGTGGGTTTGTGTGTGATTGTGCATGGCCTGAACAACAGCGTCCCTCACTTAACATGTGTGGTCACAAAAGGTACTGTAGGCTAAATAGATATAGATACAGCATAAAAATGCTAATATACAGCATACGATTTGTGAAAGTGACAAACAGGCTTCACAGTTATGTCAGGTGTGTTCATATGCTAATGGTGATGCGATTTCAGATCAATTGCTCCAGCCACTGAGGAGAAACGCTGTGACAGACACTCACTCACTCACTCACTCACTCACTCACTCACTCACTCACTCACTCACTCACTCACTCAGACAGACAGACATTCGCAAAATTATAGTATAGATAAAGCGTGTCTGTTTAGTGTTTAGCGTCAGCTGCACAACCAGTCCTGTGTGCCAACCAGCAGGGTAAACCATCATTCCTTCCTCAACAGTCTTCTGATCTTAAATTCTTTTTTGTATAAAGATTGTTTTAATGCCAAGTATGAGAACTACAATCATTTGCCATGGTTGACTGTTACACATTAAAGTCATTTATAACGGAGAAACCGTAACATTGGATGTCCAATTTTGACACTTTCAGAGCTAAATGATAAAAAAAAAAATCACTTAAAATTCACATGTATTTTTGAAGATCCAAAAAGAATTTTGGATTACACGTTGAAGCCTGGAAAAAGGCCTACATTTTCACCGCTCAAAACACATTTTCTCTTAGCGTACTTTATCCAGTATATAAGTAACATTTTACATTTTCGGATTTTACCAAAAGGTCCCACATTGCATCACATTAAATGGAAAATTAAATACAATACATGCGGTTGACATGAGTATTCGTGTTCAGTGAGGAAGCTTTCACTTGCCTAGTAGTGTGACTGATTATTGACCCAGTCAGTCCTACAGGTTGACGGTCTAAATACAGTATACAGGTCAAGACAGACCTGAGCTACAATGCATAACGTGTGTGTGCGCGTGTGCGTGCGTGCGTATGTACGTGCGTGCGTGCGTGCGTGCGTGTGTTTTCCCACAGTACAGGTATACTGTACAAGTGATGGCTTAACAGACAAGCGACACACAGGGCTTTAATCCTGTTGGGAGGGATTGGCTCTGCCTCTATGTTTGCCCTGTTCAGTGATATTGGAAGCTGGAGCTGTTAAGGGCCGCTCACAGTCTCACACCCACAATTATTTTGGTCCCTGTGTGTGGCCATATCGCCAGGTCGCTGTCGCCTAAAACCAGCCAGGATCCAGACAGCTTTAGGGTTAGGGTTAGGTTGAGGAAGTGGACAGCTGAGGAGTGTGGGAGCGATCTATTCAATTAAACTTATTTAGTAGGTTACCTACAACCAAAAAAATGAATACAAATAATCTGATACTGTATGTGAGAAATAGACCATGCTGTTGCGCAATATTGATTGAATTCATATAACCATGCAGGAGTACACCTACAGCAGGGGTCTTCAATGTTTTCAGGCCAAGGACCCCTTAGTTGGGAGAGAGATGAAGCAGGGACCCCCACAACCTGTTCATAGATTCCATATACAGTATTTTCTGGACTATAAGGCGCACCGGACTATAAGGCGCACTGTCAATGAATGATCTATTTTCGAACTTTTTTCATATATAAGGCGCACCGGACTATAAGGCGCACATAATAGACGCTACCATTGTGTTATGCATCCAACAGATGGAGCTGTGCTAAAGGGAATGTTAATGTCAATGAATGATCCATATATAAGGCGCACTGGACTATAAGGCGCACTGTCGTTTTTTGAGAAAATTAAAGGCTTTTAAGTGCGCCTTATAGTCCGGAAAATACGGGTAGTTTCATTGTTTGACAGCACAATCATCAGTGTATTTTGGATTCATGTCAATTTGTGTTTTCAGATATTTAACAACTTGAACCGTCAATACTTAATAAACCTGACCTTTCACTGTACTTATTCTGCTCTTTTTCCCCTCTACGAAACATTTAAGTAGGCTATTGCTCTTGTTAAGATAAATAGGAGGCCAATCAAGAGTATCCTCCCTGGATTATACAGTGAGAGTTGTTTTGGAGTTGCCGTGGCCTCCTAATATTTAATTATGAATCAGAAATACATTTCTGTTATCATACTTCTGTCTGTGGTTTGCTGGTCAGTCGGCCCTATACGTATATTCCCTTCAATGCCAAGCTCCCCCCCCCCCCCACACACACACACACTCACACACTCACTCATACCCCCAGCTCCCTGTGGCAAGGCTTGTGGTTTGGCCCAATCTCCCCCTCTGTAATTGATAGCGATCTGTTTGCTAATGATCGGTGGCAGCCAGTGGGCCATAACTACAAATGAAGTCATGTGGGATATATGGGCTAGTGGCCTTCTGCCCTCTTCTTCTCTCCTCTTCCTCCCTCCCTTCTTCTCTTGTTTTTCTTTATTTGTGTGTGTGTGTGTGTGGGGGTGTGTGCATGTGCGTGTGTATGCGCACACACACACGTGCATTTGGCTGGATGCCAGCTAGCATATGGCACGAGTGCCTGCGATGGTTGTTTCATTGGGAAAAAAGGTTTGAATGTCTTCCTTGGAGGATCAGATTAAGCTGTGATTTTATCACGGAGGAGGAGTGGTCTTTTTTTTTCCACATGATTTCCTTGTAAATGCACCATATCGTTCTCACTGAGTAGTTCACGCATCATCAGAGGAAAGGCTTGATTGACAGAGCTGCAGCACAAAAGTGCCAACCACCACACAGACTACTATAGTTTGAATCCTCGGCTGTGTGTATGTCTTGGGCCGGGGGCTCTCCAACTAGGGTGAGAAGCAGGGTGAGGAGTGTCGCTGCCTGTATTAGCGACTCCGACAAGTTGGTCGGGGTGTCTGTTCAGCAAGGAGAAGAAATCCCTGCATGTCAGATAATCCATCCACCCATTGCTAGTACAGTACAGTATGTGTTCCTCCACATGCCTTAAATATAATATAAGTGGTTCTCAACCTGTGGGCCGGGACCCCCAGGGGGATCCCCAAATTATTTTGGGGGGTCCCCAGATGATTAAGTTAACGTGCAACATTGTTTTCTCACTCAACAGTAAACAAACCAACGTAAAGTTAAAGTGTATAGAGCCTTAATTCCCCTGTGTTGTCAACTGTCTCCGTCTCAGCTTTATAAGTGTCTTTGTCAGAAAACACAAATGAATACAGAAATACAAAGTCGGGGGTGAAATGCATGTACTGTGCGCTCTCTTTTAATAGGACATAGTTCATGTTCGTTTCACGATAGCAACGTTTTGTTTGATGATAGCATCCATTACCGGATGATAGAGGGAGCAGCTGTCCTCTTCTGGTATAGGTCAGCCTGGAGGGAGCCATTCTCTCTGCGTAGAAGTGGATGTGTCGACAGGAGAGGACCCAAGGGAATGGATTGGACGTGTATGTGTCTGTGTCTGTGTGTGTGTGTGTGTGTGTGTGTGTGTGTGTGTGTGTGTGTGTGTGTGTGTGTGTGTGTGTGTGTGTGTGTGTGTGTGTGTGTGTGTGTGTGTGTGTGTGTGTGTGTGTGTGTGTGTGTGTGTGTGTGTGTGTGTGTGAAAGGAAAAGAGGCAGCAGGAGTTTTGTGTTCATAGCAGTGAAAGTATCTGCGTACCGGTATGTATGTGTGTATGTAAGAGGATGAGTGCATGTGTGCATGTGTGTGTGTGTGTGTGTGTGTGTGTGCATGTGCGTGCGTGTGCGTGTGTGTGCGTGTGTGTGTGTGTGTGTGTGTGTGTGTGTGTGTGTGTGTGTGTGTGTGTGAGAGAGAGAGAGAGAGAGAGAGAGAGAGAGAGGTTAGGGTTAGGGTTAGGGTTAGGGTTAGGGTTAGGGTATGCGTCTTCAGGAGAGCGCGTGTGTTTAAGACCCAAAATGCTTGCTCTCGTGTGTGTGTGTGTGTGTGTGTGTGCGTGTATGTGTAACGGGTCCACAGGCAACCATCATCTTCGCCTCAGCTGTGTGAGCGCTCCTCCTGTCAGCGATTCCCCCAGACACCCCCCCCCATTCCACACACCCCCCCCCCCCCCCCCCCATGCCCATGACCCCTTCACCCCCCACCCCTGCCCCCTCTCCTGGCCTCAGTGACCTCCTAACCAACACCCCTACCCCCACGACCTGGCCCACCGCAAGACAACGGCTCGTATTGTGTCTGAACTGCAAGTTGCGCCGTCCAACTGAGATGTGTGTGTGCCTGTGTGTGCCTGTGTGGGTGCGTGTGTGTGTGTGTGTGTGTGTGTGTGTGTGTGTGTGAACGCGTGTGCGTGCGTACGTATGCATATGTGTGTGTGCTCAGGGTAAAGTTTCACATATCATGGCTAAAATGGAAACAGCCGCGTGGGTTTTGAACCTGTGGTTTGGGAAACGCATGCATTGAACAAAGACTGGATGTAGCGTTTGGCATGGAACATTTGATTCTGATATCTTGAAAATCGAGACCATCCATATCATGACTTTTATTCCATAAATATAATAACAATCAACTTTCTTATTACAAGTCACACAAAATGAAATGGAATATATAAAAAAAAAGAAATACCTTTCAATACATTTGCAACATTTAAAATGTATTTCTGACCCTGCTAGAGACAGAGAAAAAGTTAAAGGCGATATGTCATGCCCCGAAAATTAACATTATGATACTGTTAGTACAGGGGTTCCCCAAACTTTTTTGTCTCAGGGCACCCCATAAATATTTTTTTAATCCGAGGCACCCCTACATTATAATTTTCACTCCCAGCACCTTATAGTTATAGCATATCGTTGTTGTCGGGTGGAAACCTTGTATGTCCAAAACCGTTCGTTTTGTATTCGTTTTGCAGATCTATGATACTGTTAAGGGGTTCCCCAAACTTTTTTGTCTCAGGGCACCCCATAAATATTTTTTTAATCCGAGGCACCCCTACATTATAATTTTCACTCCCAGCACCTTATAGTTATAGCATATCGTCGTTGTCGGGTGGAAACCTTGTATGTCCAAAACCGTTCGTTTTGTATTCGTTTTGCAGATCTACAAGCACACAACGCCTCGCGATGCGAGGCATGTGTGCTTGTAGATCGGCTGTTTTCACTAGTTTTGTGTGACAGTCTTGTATGATGAAGCAGGGCTTTGCTTTACCAAAAGACGTACACATTTGAAACTTGGGGATACGAGGTTTCTGCCCGACAGTGACGATATTTTAGTGATTATGTTGCGAGGAAAAACGTTGAGATAATAGCCATTTTGGTTAGAACTGACTGAAAATAACTTTGTACTTCAAGTTTAAAATGATACTAAATATTTGTGTCCAAATAAATTCCAAATATCAAATTATCTCACGGCACCCCTGGACTGCCGTCACGGCACCCCAGGGTGCCCCGTCACCCACTTTGAAAACCCCTGTGTTAGTAGGTCACATGTTTTTTCCTAGAAACAGTGTGGAAACGGGATGGGACCTTATCACAGATTGGTTGACATTATGCTCTGGCAGCGCCTCTCGAGAGGTTTTCAAACCAGGAAAACGAGGAAGTGGCCTCAACATAAAATATATTTTATTTGTAAATCTGGGCATATCAAATATATCTCCCCCTTCAGATATCTGTGTGCCATTTCTTCCTCGGCCTAGTGGGAATGTGCATGCAAAATGTCACGGTAGTCGCTCTCTTAGCCAATCGCAATCTTAGCCAATCAGGATGGAATATGAAAAATCTGAAAGACCCCTTTTGTTTACTGACTATAGAGATACTGAGGAAATCGGTAGGAGGTGTTTTGAATAAATCCACCTCCTGGTGGCGCTATAACAGGCCCATGCAAAAAATTGGGGGCAGAGGTTCTGCTCTGGCACCCAGGGAGTGTGAGTGCACAGTTTCGCTGCCATCATGCCAACGGTGCCAGAGATTAGCTGTTCACAGACGGAAGGACACGCATGCACACAAAAGGACACAAGAAAAGAAAAGATGAGTGTTAAAATGTTTTCATTTACTGCTTTCTATTGTTTTAGCGATTTTAGTTTTTGGATTTCAGTGGGTTGGGGCATGCGTACAAATGGCTAATTATGTCTTTTTAGACACAGTGAGCCGACAAATTCTTTATTATTTACAGTAACACTACTAGCTCCCATAAGTCACACCTAACCATGAAAGGAAACCATGGGGTGCATGTACCGGTAGGGTCTAAAAAGACAATTAGCCACTTGTACTTATTACACTTAATCTTATGTTTTATTTAACTTAAAGAGAGGACAGCGGTCCCTCTGTGCCCAGTTGAGAACTGGTGCATTACCTCTGGCAGTTGAGGTGGGGAGGTATACTTATATTCCTGAGGAGCAGCGTTTGTGTGTTCTCTGTGATCTGGGAGTTGTGGAGGATGAGGTTCATTTTGTTTTTCACTGTCCACTGTATCATGTCTTAAGAAATTCTTTATTTGAAAAAATGCAGGCCAAAAATCCAGATTTGTTTTGGATGTCTGAATGTTCTATGACATATGTTACGCTGGTTGTTCAATAATGAAGTATTTGTTCAGGCAAAATTCCTAGAGAAGGCATGGCAGTTGAGGTGGAGAACATTGTATCCGTAAACATGGACATTCAATACTTTTTTCTTTTGCATTTTTATGTGGTGTATCTTGGTGTACTGTATGTATACTATGTCTGTGAGTGTCTTGTAAGCCTGTGCGGGCTGGGCACCGTGTGGTGCATGACACTTTAATAAAAATCTATCTATCTATCTATCTATGTACGCATGCCCCCAACCACTGAAATCAAACTCACTAAATTGGCTAAAACAATAGAAAGCATTAAATGAAAACATCTAAATTCTAAAATATGAACCCTTGATGTAAAAAACAAAAACAAAGTTGTCCTTTAACTTGATCGCAGGATGATGCAACAGGTAGCCGAGTGGTTATGGTTGCGTTCTACAGTAGTTCTCAACCTGTGGGTCGGGACCCCCAGGGCGGTCCCCAAATTATTTTGGGGGGTCCCCAGATGATTAACTTAATGTGCAACATTGTTTTCTCACTCAGCAGTAAACAAACCAACACATCGTTTGAGTGTATAGACGGTATCTTCACGTTTCTAAAGTGACAATTTAATGACTCTTTAATACCTCTAAAATGACAAATTAAACCTTGGCCAAATTGTCAAATATTAGTTGTAGAAATTGTGAAATTTCGTTGCGAGGCGTTGTGAGCATGTAGATCTGCTATTTTCACAATAGAACCGTGTTATACAAAATGTTATGCCTCAACTCTTAGTGCTCGTCAGGTTGGGGGGGGTCCCCAGTTAAAATATGATTATTTTGGGGTCGCGGCCTGAAAAGGTTAAGAACCACTGGCGTACTTTAAACCTGGCAGAGGATCCCCAGGTTCGATTCCCGGCAATTTTGCTATACATGTCACTTTCCACTGTACGTATACCTACCGGTATATCAACCCCGGTATGCTTCGTTGGACAGCAGTGCCCAGATGTAACTGTGGAAGCCCTGAAGTGACATCATGGTCGTCACTCCCAGAGGTCTGTTACTTGAAAGGAAGTGAAATCAGGCCAGTTGGCGTTTGGTTGCAGGGGGTTACGCGGGGCTACTGTGTCCCGACCTGTCCTCCACCCTCTCACCCTGCACCTCCCAACCGGCCACCCACCCACCCACACCCACCCGCACCTCAACCCCCATGCAGGCGGGGGGGCCCAGTGGCGTCAGTTCAGAAGAAGCTAAGGTATGGCAACATGACTGGTGTCTTGCATGCGCGCCTTCGCGCGCATGCAAGACACCAGTCATGTTGCCATACCTTAGCGACAGGCATGATACATTTATTTTAAGAAGTACATTTTTTTCCCCCCGTTTCTACGTTTTCTTAGGCTGCTATGGCAGCCTGGAACGGTTGTTCAAGTGCAGCTAAACTTGGCATGTTAGTAAACGTGCCGCAATTAACAATAATGCATTGCACCTGTGCAGCTGACCTGCGGAACCTGGGAATATACCATTCTGTCAATATGGGGAGATTACAACAAGTGTGGAGAATATTATTATAATATCTTGTAAAATTTTGCATTTGTAGTTATTTTACTGTAATTTAATAACATAATAACCAGCACAGATAGACAAAGAGACATTCATGAATTTATATATTTAAAAGTAACTTTTATTTTCCCCCCCTGGACCCAGGGTATGGCAGCTGCATACCCCTGCCATACCCAATTGACGCCCCTGGTGGGGGCCGCGGTGGCTGTTTTCCCAGGCCCACGTACGTTGTGTGACAGGAGAGTGTGGGTGTCATCTGACGGATGAAAATAGTATGTGTGTAACAGACACCCGCGCTAACAACCCTGGACTTTAATGGTTTTAAAACATGAGGTAGAAAGCAACGCTATTGACGTCTGTCTGTGTGTGTAGTTAAACTTTCCCTTTGTATTGGCATTCACCATGTTAGTGTTGCATGAGTATGAGTGCGTGTGTGTGTCCTTGTGTGTGTGTGTGTGTGTGTGTGTGTGTGGGGACATATGTTGACTTTTATTTCACTTGAGACATCAATCCTGCTGGCCAGCTGCTAAGACAGCTGCTCTCTCTCTCTCTCTCTCTCTCTCTCTCTCTCTATCTCTCTCTCTCTCTCTCTCTCTCTCTGTCTCACTCTCTCTTTCTCTCGCTCTATCTTGCTTTCTGTCTTTGCCTCCCTGTCTCTGTGTGTATGTGTGCCGCCCTTTCTTTCTGTCTTTCTGTCTTCTGTCTTTCTGTCTTTCTGTCTTTCTTTCTTTCTTTCTTTCTTTCTTTCTTTCTTTCCTTCCTCCCTGTCGTCTTCCCTTCCTTTCATCCTCTTACTGCGCACGGTGAGTGTTTGATCGTTTCTTTCATTTGTACGTGTCAGTCAGCTGTCATTGCGTTCGGCAGCAGCAGCAGTATCTCTGTCCGCCGCGACGCTGACGTGTGTTTGTTTTCACAATGAGTCCATGTTCTTCTCTTTACGCTGGCATTCTGTCCATGAGTGGCACAGCCAAGTAGCAGCACAGCTGGATAGTGCGTGTATGTGTGTGTGTGTGTGTGCGCGCGCGCGTGCGTGCGTGTGTGTGTGTGAGAGAGAGAGAGAGAGAAAGAGAGCTTGACGCTATGTGTGTGCATGATGCAAGCATGCATGTCTGTGCACGCAAGTGTGTGAGATATAGCAACTGAGAGAGAGAGAGAGAGAGAGAGAGAGAGAGAGAGAGAGAGAGAGAGAGAGAGAGAGAGAGAGAGAGAGAGAGAGAGAGAGAGAGAGAGAGAATTAAAGAAAAACAGACAGAGAGATAAATCTACAACTTCTTTTTAAGTGGAAACCTGTGATACACTGTTGGCTCTTGGCAGTTACTTTGGGAGTGTTGATGCATGCCTGCCGACACACACACACACACACACACACACACACACACACACACACACACACACACACACACACACACACACACACACACACACACACACACACACACACACACACACACACACACACACACACACACACACACGTTGCCCGTGGCTGGTGTAATACAGGCCTAACACAGTGTCTTGGCAGGGAGGGGGGACAGGTGATAAACGTGTGTTTACCTAAACACCAGATAGCTGCACTGATTTAATATGACAGCACTTTATCTCTCTGTCTCCCTTTCTCTTTTTCTCCATCTTTTTTTCTGTCAAAAAAACACTTGTGGAGATTTTATTTATTGTGATATCGTCCTCCGTCATGCACTGGGATCAGTTCACCTTTTATTTGCCGAGCTTCATATCC
>NC_137820.1:10412593-10415093 GCF_963921795.1 Nannobrachium achirus | reverse complement strand
GGTTGGCAGAGGGAGAGCAGAGCCCAGGATTACAGCTTAGGCAAATTGGCACTGGGTAGAAAATGGGTTACAAAATGGTAGGATAGGAATTATAGGGAATAATAACAGAATAATAATGTTATACATTGAACCCTTTCTCTCTCTTTCTGCAGAGTCATCCTGTGTGGAACGTCTCCTGTCTAAGGACTGGAAGGACAGGATGGATTGCCTCAACGCAAACGAGCTGCTTGAAGAGGTCAAAGGTAGATAGATACCTTTATTATCCCAAGGGGGAAATTCAGTTGTCCAGTTGTAGCATAGCAGTACAGTATTTACAAAGTTACAGAGAAGTAGGAAAAAAAAGATAGATAAGAGGAAAAAAGAGCAGTACATTACCAATAAAGAGAAGGTGCATCAATAGAGGGGGGCGAATAATATATAAGTATATACATAAAGTGTCTTACAAAAAGAGACCGTAACAGTCAATGCTAGTTAGTAGTATCTCACTGACATTGTTAAACAAAGCAGAATACTCAGAAACTACCAACACAACCTAATAGTGCAAAGTCAAGAATCAGTGCGAAAAAAACAAACAAAAAAAGCAGCTCAGAGAAGAAGAAAAACTAGGGAGCGTGTCACCGCAAGACGCACATGAGCACTCTCCCTGGAAGGTCCTTAGGGGTCAAAGTCAATACAGCAATAGTTCCATGCTGGGATTATTCATACTACTATTACTTAATCCAGTGGTTCTCAACCTTTTCAGGCCAACATAATCATATTTTAACTGGGGACCCCCCCAGTCTGACGAGGGCTAAGGGTTGAGGCATTACATTTTGTATGACACGGTTCTATTGTGAAAACAGCCGATGCTCACAACGCCTCGCAACATCGGCTATTTTTACAATTACTGCCTCTAATATTTGACAATTTGGCCAATGTTTAATTTGTCATTTTAGAGGTATTAAAAAGTCCTTGAATTGTCACTTTAGAAATGTGCCTACATTTATACATTGTGTACCCTCTATACAAGTAAACTTTATGTTGGTTTGTTTACTGTTGAGTGAGAAAACAATGTCGCACATTAAGTTAATCATCTGGCGACCCCCCAAAATAATTTGGGGACCCCCTGGGGGGTCCCGACCCACAGGTTGAGAACCACTGCCTTAATCCACTTAATGCTTAATAATCACTTAAACCCTCTATTCTTAGTCAAACTGACCTGAGTTGGACCGCTTTTTTACTACAAGCTTTCTTTGGCTGATGTTCCGCCCCAGAATAGATGCCGGGGTTCTAGTGGTTACGCAGTCCACCTGGCCCCCAAAGAGGGGACACAGACATGTAGAGTACATCACAATATGTTTGTGACTCTCTGTACACAATGTGTGCATTAAGAGAACGAGAGAAAGAATTCTGAAGTCTGAAAAAAAAAAAAACATGCTAATATTACATCTGCTATTTTTGGAGCTGTGTGGAACACAAGCTCCCTATACGTGGCCGTGTGTGTGGGTCTGTCTGTCTCCGTGTCTCCGTGTCTGTCTGTAGCCTGCAGTAACCTTTTCTGACCACACATGTTAAGGGAGGGGCGCTGTTGCACACACACACACACACACACACACACACACACACACACACACACACACACACACACACACACACACACACACACACACACAGCTCCACTTCGAACAGAGGTTCGATTTTTAACAATTTCTGCCTCTAATATTTGACAATTTGGTCAATGTTTAATTTGTCATTTTAGAGGTATTAAAAAGTCTTTAAATTGTCACTGTAGAAATGTGCAGATATACCGGTAGCCTCTATACACTTAAACTGTATGTTGGTTTGTTTACTGTTGAGTGAGAAAACAATGTTGCACTTGAAGTTAATCGCGTGCGTGCGTGTGTGCGCGCGTGTGAATGGGTGAATGTAATGCACATTGTAAAGCGCTTTGGTATAAAAGATCTATAGAATTGTGCAGACCTTTTACTATACAAATGCAGACATGAGACATGAAGAAAGCATGGTATCACACACACACACACACACACGCACACGCACACGCACACGCACGCGCGCACACACACACACACACACACACACACACACACACACACGCACACGCGCGCGCACGCACTCAAATGTGAATGCGAGCGGTGTAAACAATGAAGCTCCTGGTCCTGCCGAGAGGCGCCATAACTCTGACAGTTGTATACCACAGCATATGACAAGCAGAAGACTGAAGGCGCGCCATGTCTGCTGTTCAGCGCTGCCAGAGCCAATCAACCTGTTTTAAACCATTCAGAACGGGTACACATTATTGTGTATCATTATTTTATGCTTCAACTATTGAAAAATAGCAGATATACAAGCTCACAGCGCGGCACCGAGTGCCGCGCTGCGAGCTTGTAGATCTGCTATTTTTGAAAAAAACGTGAAAATGTGAAAGAAAAGGTCCTTTTCACTTAAATGGAGCTCAGTTAGTCTGTTCTTGAGAGACTGCTATGTCAGTGGTTCTCAAACC
>NC_137820.1:10405093-10407593 GCF_963921795.1 Nannobrachium achirus | reverse complement strand
TTATCCTCCTCCTCCTTTTTTTCTTTTTTATTCTTCTCTGTTTTTGTCTTTCTTAGTCTTGTGTATCCTTCTCTTTTTTTGGTCTTTCTTAGTCTTGTGTAGCCACCCCGTACGGGAAGTGATGTCACAACTCGCTGACATCGCACTGACATCACTTCCTGTACAGAAGGATTACAGAAGGTCACTCAAGCAACAAGGCTTTTCAGGGTAAATGCGAACCTTTGGTCGCAATTATTCTCCCCTAACCACTCACCTGTTCTTGTTGTGTGTGTCTCCCGTCCATCCAGGTACCCCAGAGTCCCTGGAGGACAAGGAACGACAGCTGTCCACCATGATAGGTCAGCTGATCGGCCTGAGGGAGCAGCTGCTGTCTGCACACGACGAGCAGAAGAAGATGGCCGCCTCACAGCTGGAGAAGCAACGACAACAGATGGACCTGGCCAGACAGCAGCAGGACCAGGTAGAGAGACATATAGGGAGACTGAGAGAGAGAGAGAGAGAGAGAGAGAGAGAGAGAGAGAGAGAGAGAGAGAGAGAGAGAGAGAGTATGTGTGTGCATATGTCAAAGTGGCTTTTTCTATGGGGGGTATATCGTCGATGTCGGGCAGAAACCTCGTATCTCCCAAGTTTCAAATTTGTACGTTCTTTCGCAAAGTAAAGCCCTGCTTCATCATACAAGGCCGTCGCACAAAAGTAGTGAAAACAGCAGATCTACATGCACACACTGCCTCGCGGTGCGAGGCGTTGTGTGCTTGTAGATCGGCTGTTTTCACTAGTTTAAATAATTTTTAAAATGATAAATGCAAAACGAACGGTTTTGGACATACAAGGTTTCCACCCGACAACGACGATATAGAAGCAGAGTGGATTAAACTTTACGCGACGCTCGGCCAATCCGTTAAAACGACGTCTTGCGTTGGCCAATCAGGAAAGCCCAGGGGTTGACACTAAGGTCTCAGAGGCACGTGTCCGTCAAGGTCATGCCCACTTGCCCAAGATGTAAATCGTCCATTATAAAATGATACTGTAGATCAAATTTGAATGACCTTTTTACACTGTACTTAGTCTGCTCTTTTTCACCAAACCTCTTTGCCGAAAATAGCCGATCTACAATCTCGTAGAGCTTGTAGATCTGCTATTTTTGGCTACAGTTCTCAGAAGATGGACACTAGGGTTCAAGTTGTTAATATGAAAAGGATTAGAAGATTCGGAGGACCCCCTGTAGTAACTCTGAGGACCCCCTAGGGGTCCCGGACCTCCTGTTGAAGAACCCTGGTCTAATTAATGCGCGTCGGAACAATAACACTCACTCACCCCAAATGGAAGTGACAACAAATACTACCAGTAAGACTCCCTAATCGGGAGATAAGCGACCGTAGGTCACTTATCTCCACAAATGGGGCAAAAATTTGTTTTTCCAAAATCTTCCTGAGCCATGTTCATGACATGAGTGTAGACATGCTGTGTAGTGATTTCCGTGATTTTACGGCAAAATCTGTAGGAGCAGTGTCCAAAAATGTGTTTGTAAAAATCGGCCTGAAGGTGGCGCTATATGGGACAGATTCATGTTGATGGGATGAGTGTAGACATACTGTGTAGCGATTTTCGTGATTTTAGGGCAAAAACTGTAAGGAGCAGTGTCCAAAAATGTGTTTTAAAAATCGGCCTGCAGGTGGCGCTAGAAGAGGGCCATGTGAGAAATGAGGGGTGGGGTCTCCGCGTTGCCTTGGCGGACGAATAGGTACCGGCCCCGCCTCTCGTAAATACTATACACATTCAGGTCCATTTTTTTGTAAGCGGCACTAGACATTTGCAGGGACTCTTATTGTTTGTAGGATAGAAAGGCAACGTGGGAAGAACACATTGACGTGTGCTTAAATGCGGTGCTTAAGTGTGTGTGAGAGAGAGATGGGGCTTTGAGCTTCTTTGGAGTGTATGTGCCTGTCTGATGTTGACATCTATTCGTATAAGTGAAAAACAAAGACCGCCAGAGGGAGGGAGCCTGTGCGTACACATGCTCTCAGGTTCTGCGAACGTGCGAGTGTGTGTGTGTGTTTGTGTGCGTGTGTGTGTGTGTGTGTGTGTGTGTGTGTGTGTGTGTGTGTGTGTGTGTGTGTGTGTGTGTGTGTGTGCGTGTGTGTGTGTGTGGGTGTGCGTGTGTGCGTGTGTGTGTGTGTGGGTGTGCGTGTGTGCGTGTGTGTGTGTGTGTGTGTGTGTGCGCGTACGCAGGGGTGTCGCACCAAATTCTGGGCCCTGGGTACAAGGATTCACTCACATTTTGTGCTTTAACTACTGAAAAATAGCAGATATACAAGCTCGCAGCGCGGCACCGAGTGCCGCGCTGCGAGCTTGTAGATCTGCCATTTTTGAAAAATCGTGAATATTTGTGCAAGTCTTTGAATATTTCAAATCCTTCTAAGGTTTATTGAAAAACCTAGGTTTCTATGTCAGTGGTGCCCAAACCTTTTCACGTGAAGGGCCCCCAAAATGATATGTATTT
>NC_137820.1:10392593-10397593 GCF_963921795.1 Nannobrachium achirus | reverse complement strand
ACCCCCCCAGAAGCAAAATTTGAGTTACAAACGTTCGCTTTGAAAATACATATTATTCAAAGATTTGCACCCATTTTCACGACTTTTTCCAAAAATAGCAGATCTACAAGCTCGCAGCGCGGCACTCGGTGCCGCGCTGCAAGCTTGTATATCTGCTATTTTTTAATAGTTAAAGCATTCACAAATTTTAGGCCTAAATGGGTCAACAGAAACACGTAAAGAGTTCTCAACGGGCCTGAAAACGAAGGCCCGGCAATAACTGCAGGGCCCTAACTGGGCCGGCCCGGCCCTACTAGTAAGCATACATTTTAGGCCTTACCCGGCCCGAAAACGTTCGGGTCGGGTATGGTCAGGTATGGTCGGGTTTGGAAAGAATTTGAGAACTCTATCACCAGTAAAAGTCATTTTACTAGTGATTTTTTTTAAATTTTCATTGAGCCCGAGGCCCGGCCCGGCCCGGCCCGGCCCTACTAATTAGCATACCTTTTAGGCCCTACTCTACCCTAAATTCCGGGTCGGGTTCGGGCAGAATTTGAGAACTCTAATAAAGAGATAGCCCTGAATGACCGACAACAGGTCTGTAACTGGACCCTTACAGGGCCATTTGGTTCCATACACTTTCAGATTTAGGAGGGTCCTTGCAAATAAACTCTTTGAAAACCACTAGTAGGCTACTAGTGAACTCCTAATATGCCATAGTGTCATAGTAAATCAGTGTCATACATATTCTGAAGAAAACCTGGAGAAAATCTAAAATTTGCCACGGACAAAGACCAAGTCTTCGCCACGGACACATTTGTCCATGTACGGACATACAGTATTGATGACCCATGCACTAGTGTCTCAGATGATACAGTAGAAGCATGCGCAGTATAGCGTCCTAAATGCGGCGGTATTGCAATACCAGATTCTGGCTTCAATAATCCTCTGTGGTTATGTCTGAGTCATAGTGACTGGGTGGCCGGCCAGCCCATTATCACATTTGAATATAGGTTTGTTCACTGTTAAGTGAACTTTATTAATGCTCTTGTTGTAGGTTGAATATAGGTTTGTTCACTGTTAAGTGAACTTTATTAATGCTACTTGTTGAAGGTTGTAGGTTTATTAATGCTACTTGTTGAAGGTTGTAGGTTTATTAATGCTACTTGTTGAAGGTTGTAGGTTTATTAATGCTACTTGTTGAAGGTTGTTAAGTGAACTTTATTAATGCTACTTGTTGTAGGTTGTTAAGTGAACTTTATTAATGCTACTTGTTGTAGGTTGTTAAGTGAACTTTATTAATGCTACTTGTTGTAGGTTGTTAAGTGAACTTTATTAATGCTACTTGTTGTAGGTTGTTAAGTGAACTTTATTAATGCTACTTGTTGTAGGTTGTTAAGTGAACTTTATTAATGCTCTTGTTGTAGGTTGCCAATGTTGCATGAAGTCCCCAAAAGTACAAAACTCTGATCATGCCTTTAACTACTACTACTACATTTTTCATTAGAGTCTTTCTTATCCAATGTGATTTACAGTATAATGCACATTAAAATACAGTAAAATACAATCAAAGTCCTTGATTGTCAACATGGATGCTTGCAGTGGTATGGATCATAATTGTTTATGTGTTGGTTTGTACCATCGGGTCACATAAAATTTGAACCCTCCTCCCTCTTTAATGAGCAGCAGTTTTATGGAGTTTGATCGCTGATTTGATGTTGTGTGTGTGTGTGTGTGTGTGTGTATGTGTGTGTGTGTGTGTGTGTGTGTGTGTGTGTGTGTGTGTGTGTGTGTGCATGTGTTCGCGTGCATGTGTTTCATGTTTAATAGCTTAATGGTCGATTGGGATATAATGAGCATCAGTCCATGGGAAACTGGAATCTTATTTGTCTCTAAGTTACGACTACGAGTGGAAAAGATGGATGGCTGTTCTCTCTGTTTCGTCTGTCTTCATGACTTTCCTTCTCTGTCTCTCTCTCTCTCTCTGCGGATGCTGTCTTTGAGCGTGTGTGTGTGTGTGTGCGCGTGAGTGCGTGCATGCGTGTGTGTGTGTGTGCGTGCGTGTGTGTGTGACCGTCGGTCGGAAGTGTTCCTTTAACCTCTGGTCGTCTCCTGCTGATTCTCCTCACCATTTGAAAACCACATGACAGGAAACCTGCAGTACTTTGAACTGAGCCACGCACACACACACACACACACACACACACACACACACACACACACACACACACACACACACACACACACACACACACACACAGGCGCACACACGGACGCACACACACACACACACACACACACACACACACACACACACACACACACACACAGGCGCACACATACATGTGCACACACAGTTATAACACAACACAAACGTATGACTTGCATAACAGTCAACAATCATATTGTACACACACACACACACACAGCACACACAGATGCACAAAACACATTAGATTCAGTGCAGAAATGACATAAATGTATGCAAAGATATAAACACATTTTGCATTGACACAACACACACATGGCGCACACATGCACGCACACACTATTGCACATACCATGGTGTATAAAACAATAGCATGGTACACATTCAGCCATACAGTATTCACATACAGTAGAAGGCAGCATTCAAGAGAATTGCTTAGTCCAAACTCTCCTGAACTTGAATGCAGCATCTTATGTTGAAAGAATTAGAAATCCATGTCGTTACGCCACATCTCCAGTATTGACTTGATTATGCTTAATTCAGTGTGCTATCAAGCACCGAAAATAGCCGCTGAGCTCGATATTTTCACCAAAAAGGCCCTTTTAGAAATGTCAGCCCCTGCCTCTCTAACATTCTCTGCACGTCCCTGCTGCACTCACACCATAACACCCCCCACAGACAGCACAGATGCCTACACACTGTAAATACACAAAGGTACATGCACGTCTAATGACATGTAACACATGTAACGCATGCACGCCCGCACACGCACACTCACACTCACACGCACACACACACACAGGGGCGTCACACCAAATTCTGGGCCCTGGGTACAAGGATTCACTGCGGGCCCCCCATGAATGTTAACTATTGAAAAATAGCAGATCTACAAGCTCACAGCGCGGCACCGAGTGCCGCGCTGCGAGCTTGTATATCGTGAAAATGTGTGCAAGAAACCTATGTCAAGGACTCCCAAGATGATATGTATTTGGCCACGGACCCCGATCTCAAAATATTTAGTTCCAGGGACCCCCAGAAGCAAAATTTGAGTTAGAAATGTTCGCTTGAAAAATACATATATTCAAAGATTTTCACACATTTTCACAACTTTTCAAAAATAGCAGATCTACAAGCTCGCAGCGCGGCACTCGGTGCCGCGCTGTGAGCTTGTATATCTGCTATTTTTCAATAGATAAAGTTACTAGGGCCCCTCCACCTTGGGCCCTAGTAACTCAGTCACACTTTCCTAACCCTTGTGACGCCCCTGCACACACACACACACACATACACGCACGCACGCACACAGAGAGCGAGGGTGGGCCCTCTCTCTCTTTGTGCGCTCCTCTGGTCCCAGTGTGTCTCCCTCCCCGGCCCAGCCTGGCTCTACTGGCGGCTGTGACAGGCATGTGTCTTTGTTAACTCGCCTCCCATAATGGCTCTCATATGTGGCCCATTTCCTTCGGGCCCACAAAGAGGCAAGCGGCCCACCAACCACAGAGCCCCGGCCCTAGCTAACGGGCTAATTAATGACTGCAAAGACCGCACTCCTCCTCCTCCATCCATCCTCTTCCATGTCTTCTGTTCTTCATTTGGAACTCCTGTTTCTCCTCCCTCTCTCTCTCTCTCTCTCTCTCTCCCTCTCTCTCTCCCTCTCTCTCCCGCGCCCTCTTTTTTAGGCTCTACTTGTCTCTCTGTGTTGGAAGAAGTACTTTTACTTAAAGCACAATGTTGCCACTTTTATCTTCATGTCGTCGTTGTCGGGGTGAAAACCTTGTATGACTTGTCCAAAACCGTTCGTTTTGCATTTTTCCTTTTAAAAATGATTTAAACCTAGTGAAAACAGACGATCTACAAGCACACAACGCCTCGCGCTGCGAGGCGTTGTGTGCTTGTAGATCGGCTGTTTTCACTACTTTTGTGCGACGGCCTTGTACGATAAAGCAGGGCTTTATACTTTGCAAAAGAACATACACATTTGAAACTTGGAGATACGAGGTTTCCACCAGACAACGACGATATAATAGGTCCTCACTAATGTTCATAATAAAATAGCCAAAAAATAAAAATAAAAATAAAAATCTCTTAGGAGAGCTGTGGGAAGTTCAGAAACCCATCATCTTGTGACATCATCGTTTGACAGATTTTCTTTTAAAACAATTTCTTTGAAAAAAAAAAAAAAAAAAGATTGTTATTATCGCTTGAACAATGGCTTCCACTTCCAACATTGCAACTTATAGAAAGCCCACATTTTCTATTAGCTTGGATTCCCCATCGATGATGTCACAAGATGATGGGTTTCTGACCTGCCCACAGATCTCCTCTGAGACATACGGTAGAATTCTTTTTTGCTATTTTATTATGAACATTAGTGGACCAATTATATAAAGGTAGGTTGAAAAGTGGTGAAGTCGTCCTTTAAGTAAAAGTAGAAGTACAAGTATAAAAATGCTCGCATAAAGTAAAAGTACCTCAAAATTGTACTTAAGAATAGTACTTGAGTACATTTACTTAGTCACTTTCAACCACTGCTCCGGGGCCGTTGTTTGTCTTTAAAGCTCCTCTTCGAGTCTCTTTGTTTCGTCGTGTTTTGGGTTTCTTTGTCTCTGTTGTTGTTGACTTGTGTTGGAGTCGGGGACTTTGTGACAGCGAACGTGGGCCTGAATATGTGTCATTCAGCTGAAGTACATTATGGTACTGAAAGCTGACCGCAGAACATGATGTGAGATGGGAAAGTCCTCTCACCACTGGATTCTGTTTGGTGTTATTGACACAGACAGTAGAGAAGCTTAGAGGGAGACACATCCCACTGATC
>NC_137820.1:10367593-10387593 GCF_963921795.1 Nannobrachium achirus | reverse complement strand
GCTCGTCAGGCAGGGACGTGCTGGCCATTGGGAAAAGCGCGACGAACGGCCGGTTCATTCCCGGGCTGGGCGGCCAACAAAGTAAATCGTCACTGTCGGGGCAGACATTTTTTCGCAAAGTAAAGCCCTGCTTCATCATACAATTAAGGCGGTCACACAAAAGTAGTGAAAACAGCTGATCTACAAGCACACAACGCCTCGCGGTGCGAGGCGTTGTGTGCTTGTGGATCGGCTGTTTTCACTAGTTTAAATCATTTTTAAAATGATAAATACAAAACAAACGGTTTTGGACATACAAGGTTTCCACCCGACAACAACGAAATATAACTCAGTAATTGGCCCACTGGCTTGTCACTTGTCATGATCTGAAATGGCAAAGTAGCAGCAGCGCTATAGAGAGAGATCTCTCTCTATAGCGTGCAATGAGGGCCTCTCCAACTCTTTTCCCTGGGCTGAATCAGGGGCCCAGCACGTCCCTGTCGTCAGGGTTGGGGGGGGTGGTGTCCCCCAGTTAAAATATGATTATTTTGGGGGTCGCGGCCTGAAAAGGTTGAGAACCACTGGGTTTAAAGTGTGTGTGTTCAAGTTGATGATGTCTAACCTGCCACCGTCTCCTCCTCTCTCAGAGATGTCTCTCTGTGTCTCTGTGTGTCTCTCAGGTGCAGGGACACATGTCTCCCCTGATGATCCCAGTGTTTCCTCACGACCAGCGTTCTCTGGCTGCAGCGGCTGCAGCACAGCAAGGCTTCCTGTTCCCCCCCAGCATGTCCTACAAACCAGGTACACACACGCACGCACGCACGCACGCACACACGCACGCACGCACACACGCACACACGCACACACACACAAACACATCTGCTACAAACACACAGCACACTGTACATACCGATTTTAGTGCACGTGGTAAAGTCCTTATGGTTCCATTCTTGCCCTCTCAAAGTTAACACTGAGGATTCGATAGTGTGCAGAGTCAAACTCTCACTGTTAACACATTGGATGTCATTATTTGGTTAATTATGTGGCTGTAGAGTGCCGCCATTGACTTCCGCTTTATTTTGAAGAGCCCCGGAAAGCCACGATCGTGTCCATGTTTTGGAAATTCACGGTTTATAATGGCGGATCAGTTTGTTTACATTTTGGTCGTGAAACTAAAATCCTAACCGCGGCCGACCGGCACGGCCCAGTGTCGCCGTGAAAAAAAGCGGTTCTTGGTTTTCAAAACGTTTGTGGAAGTAGATTCCGAGATAAAGCCCTTTCTTTTGCAGCAGCAATGAATAGGAACCTATGGAGATTTGTATGCTTCCTGATGCTCGCGGCCGAGTTGCATCATGGGATGTGTAGTGTTTTCGCTCACCAGCGGCCACCGCGGCTTCTGTTTACCTGGTAACCACGGTAACCAGGTAAGACGTCTCGAGCGTCTTAACATGGACAGTCAGCAGCTCATGCTTGCGTGCGCACACACACACACACACACACACACACACACACACACACACACACACACACACACACATACACACACACACACACACACACACACACACGCACACACACACACACACACATACACACACACACACACACACACACACACACACACACACACACACACACACACACACACACACACACACACGCAGGAACGCACGCTCACACGCACACACACGCTCGCTTCTCATTGCCTATATTCCTAAGGCAGGCTTCCAGTCACCACCTGCTCTATCCTCGTCCCTCTCACATTCCAGTCTTCCTTCATGCATTCCAGGTGCTGCCAACACACACACACACACACACACGCGCACGCACGCACGCACGCACGCACACACACACAACCATAGTCTAAACAATGTCATTGATTTACTACCGATGTTAAAGTTAAGTGGTAGTGTATTTACTGTAATTCAAAGTCTTAATCCACATTTAATGTACAAGATTTAAGCCTGCGCATGCATGCATGCATGCATGCACGCAGTACTTCTAACATACATACTGAACACATTCATGCATGCACGCAGTACTTCTAACATACATACTGGACACATTCATGCATGCACGCAGTACTTCTAACATACATACTGGACACATTCATGCATGCACGCAGTACTTCTAACATACATACTGGACACATTCATGCATGCACGCAGTACTTCTAACATACATACTGGACACATTCATGCATGCACGCAGTACTTCTAACATACATACTGGACACATTCATGCATATTCATGATAATGTATTAACGTGTAATTGCATGTTGATATGAATATCGTTTTAATCGAGTCATTAAGTCAGAGACAATCAAGGACAGAACAGCTGCCAAGCATATATAAAACACAACTATGTAAAAAGTGTAGCAGTGTCCTACCATAAAAATACATTCAACTTTTTAAATATATTATACACAAATACAGTATTCATGGGTTGCATTTGTAGTCCTAAACAGCCATGTCAAGGACCAACAAAGGTGTTTCAGTTTGTTTGATTGGCATGGAACTAATGTTCTATGCCAATCAGAACACCTGTGTTGGTCCTCAACATGGCTGGTGTAGGACTACAAATGCAACCCATGAATAGCAATGGACTGTGCTGCTTTACTGAAGAATTGTCCAGATTTAAAACAGTAAAATAGATAAATAAGATAAAGACGGACAGAAATGATACAAACCATGGCAATATTAGGTTCTCCCCCTCAACTTGGATTTATTGTTTGAGGCCAACGGTATTTATTTATGAGCGAATGAGGAAGTGTGGGGACCGAACGTTCAGAAAACTGTGGCGTGCTGAGCCACATGTTCCAGACAGCCAATACTGGCTAAACAACAACAACATGGCTCATGTTTAAATGGAGAAATGTGGAGGGGTGAGAGAGAGAGAGAGAGAGAGAGAGAGAGAGAGAGAGAGAGAGAGAGAGAGAGAGGCGACCGCCAAATTTAGAACTTTTTAAACTCAAATCTTTGCTTCTGGGGGTCCCTGGAACAACATATTTTGCGATGGGGGTCTATCCGTGGAACAAAATATTTTGAGATGGGGGTCCGCGGCCAAATACATATTTTAGGGGTCCTTAACCATTGATAGGCAGATTCTACAAATGTCTTCTAAATCCTAACGCTTTTCTATGTTGCTATCAGAGCGCGCACGCACGCGAGAGAGAGAGATTTTGAGCTTTTGTTAAAACTAGCCCTTACCCGTTCAAAGATATGAGCTCCGAAATGATGTGCAGTGTGTGGGTTATGGGGTGTGCACTGTGCACACAGTATATGAGGGATGGAAACTTTAACTGGTGCTTGCATGATAATATGTAGGAGTATCAATGTAAGAAATACCCGTTTCTTTTAATGGCTATAGAGATACTGTGTACCGATCTGCATGATTTTTGGACAACATCTGTAACAGGGCCAGACACCAGCCTGCACACACACACACACACACACACACACACACACACACACACACACACACACACACACACACACACACACACACACACACACACACACACACACACACACACACACACAGAGCTGGTTAAACATGTTGCCTCATGCTAGATGCAGAATAGATATGCCTCATGCTAGATGCAGAATAGATATAGATACACCATAAAAATGCTAATATACAGCATATGATTTGTGAAAGTGACAAACGGGCTTCACAGTTATGTCAGGTGTGTTCATATGCTAATGGTGATGCGATTTCAGATCAATTGCTCCAGCCACTGAGGAGAAACGCTGTGACAGACAGACAGACACTCACTCAGACATTCGCAAAATTATATGTTTGATTGGTATGAGGTATGGGTGTGTCTGTGTGCTGTATATGCAAATAGGTGTGTGTTTGTGTGTGTGTGTGCGTGCATGTGTGCGTGTGAGCGAGGACACGTAAATAATAATCATCATCATCTGAAACAGTGTTCCTTCTTGGTCCTACGTTAGTCTGATGTTCTGTCCTGTGCTCCTCTGACAGGTGATAACTACCCCATGCAGTTCATTCCTTCCACAATGGCAGCTGCAGCTGCATCGGGCCTCAGCCCCTTACAACTACAGGTAAGACCACTGATAACGATGGAGGATTCACACGTTTGATATAGCATCACGATCATGTGATTAGATTTTTTAAATGGGATGGATGGGACACGACAGGTATTAGCTTGCCTTAATCACGATCTCGATTTGTGTCATTTTAATGACGCTTGTTTTATTTGACACACCAACAAAGAAGGCCTGCCCCAGGCCTCTCCTATAGCACGACAGTTCATTCTTTATCTGATTCTCTGCTATTATGAAATTAAACATTTGTACTTGTGGCGTGTACTGTATATGTAAACCTTTATTGGTGTTGTGAAAGAATACTTTACAATGACAAAAGTAACAGAGATATATGGATAAAATGAAAAATAAAAATGCATTGTACTATATCCAATCTGCATTGTTAACACACTTCAGTATTTGATGAGCCTTTTTTTATGAAATGCTGTTCGGGGAGTCACAAATCTCTATACTTATGTTAACATGCTACATGCTAACATCCTTAATCTGCGCACGCAAATACATACAGTACATGACACGCACGCACGCACGCACGCACGCACGCACGCACGCACGCACGCACGCACGCACGCACGCACACACACATATGCATGCACATACACTAATTCCCTTCTTTGACAATAGTTTTGGTTGTTGTTTTATTAACATAGCACCTCTTATCCCGGTCCTTGTCAGCTGTCTGTCACAAACACAAAAGGCTGTTTTTTATGATGAATCACTGTGGAATTCTGCCCCACCAGCGCAACACCTGGCCCGGGCAATTCATCAACGTTTTTTATTGCTGCTTGACACCTGTGGTTCCAAAATAGCACTTATAATACATAATGGTTATCATAGAACATATTTGCAAAGAGAGCGAGGGAGAAAGAAAGAGAGAGAGAGAGAGAGAAAAAAGAACAAAAAAGATGGGAGGGAGAGGAAAAAACATACAACGCCGATCCCCTCTCTCTCTCTCTCCCCAAAGGGTGTTGGGAATTTCACAACACAAAGGTTTTACGACGCCACTACACCTCCATTAGGAAAAGAGAGAGAAAAAAACGTTCCCAGTTAACAATGTTGCTTATTGCCTCATGTTGTGTTAACCCATTTAGAACAGGTACATTATTGTGTATCATTATTTTATGCTTTAACTATTGAAAAATAGCAGATATACAAGCTCACAGCGCGGCACCGAGTGCCGCGCTGCGAGCTTGTAGATCTGCTATTTTTGAAAAATGGTGAAAATTTTAATTTTGACCCGATTCTATAAGTGTCTTTTAAATCCTTCTAGGGTTATTTTTGAAAAACCTTTGTTTCTATGTCAGCAATCTGGCTATAGCCGTCGTCAAAGAAAATGTCCTTTTCACTTAACTGGAGCTCAGTTAGTCTGTTCTCGAGAGACTACCATGTCAGTGGTTCGCAAACGTTTTGATGTGAAGGACCCCCAAAATTACATGTATTTTGCCACTGACCCGCATCTCAAAATATTTAGTTCCAGGGACCACCCGGAAGCAAAATTTGAGTTACAAACGTTTGCTTTGAAAATACATATATTCAAAGATTTGCACACATTTTCACGACTTTTTCAAAAATAGCAGATCTACAAGCTCGCAGCGCGGCACTCGGTGCCGCGCTGTGAGCTTGTATATCTGCTATTTTTCACTGGTTAAAGCATTCAATAATTCTAGGCCTAAATGGGTTGTAACGTAGCGGCGCTATCAGTGGTTGTGAGTAATCCTTATCTGAACTTTATTCAATGTGGATTGAGGAGTTCACTCATTGAAGGCCTCATTAAGCTCTATTGAGCTAACAAAGCACCTTGCTGTGCGGGCTGTGTGCTTACACGTGTGTGTGTGTGTGTGTGTGTGTGTGTGTGTGTGTGTGTGTGTGTGTGTGTGTGTGTGTGTGTGTGTGTGTGTGTGTGTGTGTGTGTGGTAGTGGAGGGGAAGTGAACCTATCTTCGCTTTAAACGATCAAAGGCCAAAAGAATTACACGGAATTCATGCATATAAGAGAACGGGGGAGTGGAGAGGAAAAGGAAAATACCTGAATGAAAGAGGAAGCTGTCTGCCGTTTTTTAAAGCCTAGGAAGTGAAGAGAGCAAGCGTTAAGGAGAGAGAAAGTGTTCGAGACGGGGAACGATCTGAAAGGGAAATTCTGCGAGACGGAGGTGCTGGCTCGGAGCGCATGTTTTGACATTGTTTTGACAACAATGGCGATGCCAAAAGTAATCAAGTCGAGATTTATGAGTCATAGCTGTCTTATTTATGGCTCTTTATCTCCAGAATGTTGCCAGTAGCGCTCTTTGTGCCGACGTAGCACTCAGTGTCTGTTGCTTTATGTGAAGCTAATATTGAAGTGTATTGGGTGACATTCACAAAGAGATGAGGATATATGAGAAGTATGGGGGAGTTAAAAAGAAATTGAATCATAAAATTTCACCTGGAACTGAGAACACATTTTTACTCAAGTACAGTAATATTATATGGCATACTGTATGTATAGTATGTGCAATCTATATTACATACATTCTTATCCATGTAGTAGGTTTGGTAAATGTCGCACGTGGCGATTCAACTGAATGATGTGTGCTAATTAATATATCAATAAACACATTAAACAGTAAACTGAAATGTAATTTCATGAGCATTATTCTTCTGCCCGCACTATCTTAAAGCCTAGTGGCCTACTTCTTGCCATTGTGGTTACGCTATAGTGCTACAGTATGTGTCCCTCCCCCTCTCAACCTTGGCCTTGCTCTCTCAATAGCGTGGCCTTCTGAGAGAGGAGGCACACAGCACAGGTCAGCTCACAGAAACATCTGTGATGGCCTCAAGTGTTCTTCTTTTTTTTACTTTTTTACTCCTCCCACACAGCCACGTCTGTTTAGGGTTTTCTTTTTCGACCTGGCCTGGGCCCTGTTTGTGTTGTTATTGCTGTCATGCCAATTGACTTCAAATCGTATCACTTCTCCAGTTCTACACTTCTCTAAGTGTCGAACTCTAAATAGCTCCATTGCTCCAACTAGGCTTAAGAAATCCTAACCCTAGCAGAAAGTCTGAAAATGTTACCTTTCCATATACATAGGAAATGATCAAAGACGGTCTTTGGAGGACAGACATAATTCATACAACCTCTATCCCATTTCTCTAACGTTTCGAGTCACATTTCAGTCTAGGCCATTACCCTTGTATAGTAACACCAATCTACAGTATTTATACCATGTACCAAATTCAACAAAAAACATTCACTTGCATCATAAATAATGCCAGAATCTTTTCCAATTTGGGTGGGTATACGATATGTGCCAGCCTTTTTTGACCATTTTGCCACAACTCTGCAGAGCCACAGCGAATCCAAAAATAGTAAGATATGAGCACATTTCATTCTGAATGAAGATTAGAATGCCTACTTTCACCTGCAAGATTATGCAATAAAAGGCAAAACCCGGTGATTTTCGGGATAGGCACCACGGACATGAAAATAACCACCTGGAAATCTTTGGGATAGGCACCAAATGAGATGAATGACATACAATGCAGTACCTGATGTCCTCCCTACACCATACATTTCCTTTAAGACTGTCTACAGTGTGCAGGCAGTTACCCCAGGTTAATAAAAGATCAGCACACCAGTTTCAGTGATCTGCTTATCTTATTCAACAAATAAATAAATAACCACGAATAAAATAAATAAATACGTTGAATGTTTATAACATTCATGACACAGTGGGATCTTTGTCCTGCAGCACAGCCAAATAAAATGTTCTGAAGTTCTGGACCGATGCTTCGTAAATATACAAAATATGGAATATACATTAGGAGATGCATCTGTGCAGTCTCAATTGTTGCAAACTCTAAAACAGAAGCATCAGCTGTCTCAGACAGCGGAAGGCTTTTTCTGTCGCCGTGTGTTCAGTTAATCATGCCGTTAAGTAGATTAGTTGGTGCAGAAGTTCAGTTTGTCACTTTGTTTTGTAAAGGCAGTGGTTTTTACATTTTGGTTGTTCAACTTAAATCTGACACGAAGAAAAGTTTGAATTCCTATATTGCGAGGGGTTGTGAGCATGTAGATTGGCTATTTTCACAATTTCTGCCTCTAATATTTGACAATTTGGCCAATGTTTAATTTGTCATTTTAGAGATATTAAAAAGTCCTTACATTTTCACTTTAGAAATGTGCAGATACTCACTTAAACGTTATGTTGGTTTGTTAACTGCTGAGTGAGAAAATAATGTTGCACATTAACCTATTCATCTGGGGACCCCCCAAAATAATTTGGGATCCCCCTTGGGGGTTCCATTCCACAGGTTGAGAACCACTGGTCTAGATTAATGAATAGCCAATCATTTGGATTCTTTGACTGCCATCTGTGTCAAACTAAGATGGATTGGCAGCGGTGGTCCTGGACCATGTTATATTTGTCACACAAGCGTCTTACCCCGTAAGGTTGAGTGTGATCATTCCATCATTGATAATTGGTTGGTAAATACTTTGAATGCCAACATTGGCATAGCAGTAGACAGGGAACCACTGCCAGGATAGCAGTTGACACTAATCCATAACATGAGCTGACAACGTAGATAAGCATGCTATGATGCTATTGGCAAGTCATTTTAATGCAATAGTTTCAAATGTTGCATTAAATCAACCGAAACGGCAACTTGAAAGTCAATAACACAGTCAGTTCAGGGCTATTTAAGTATAATGCTCTAATGATTGTTCAACCATGGGCTGTTTTGGTGCAACCTAAGACATACAGTAACACTTCTCCATCATTCAATTCTAATACAATATGTTGGGAAGGGAAGAAGACAGACTTAATAATGGCAGACTCTTGAACAAATAAACCCTGTTGTTGTAAACTATAGCATCATTGACTTCTCACACCATAAACAAACCACTGAAAATATCATGTTATCAGTAACAAAATGACAGAAACCAATTGTTTCCAGAACCTCGGAGGAGCTAGGCCTCTCCACCACCAAACCCTGACAGATTTTTGGTCTATCTCTCTATATATTTTATTACATTTCGCTGTTTATTTGTCTCTCACAAAACTAAATCCCTCTAAAGTCTGTATAGGCTATTTAGCTATTTTCCTCTGCATGGGCCAGCACAGTGGCAGTCAATCCATTTACCCCCATCCCATCTTCCTCCTTCCTCCCGTGAACCTGCTGAAAAACAAAACCTCATTTGTCTGGTGGGCCATTGGGATCGATAGCTGCTTGACGCTAAAAGAGGCTTGCTAAGGGGAATCTCCACTTAAGCCAATCAGAACGGGTACACAGTATTGTGTATCATTATTTTATGCTTTAACTATTGAAAAATAGCAGATATACAAGCTCACGAGCTGCAAGCTTGTAGATCTGCTATTTTAGAAAAATCGTGAAAATTAGAATTTTGACCTGATTCTATAAGTGTCATATGAATCCTTCTAAGATTTTTTGAAAAACCTATGTTTCTATGTCAGCAATCCAGTTAGCCATCGTCAAAGAAAAGGTCCTTTTCACTTAACTGTAGCTCAGCTAGTCTGTTCTTGAGAGACTACTATGTCAGTGCAACTTTTTCATGTGAAGGACCCCCAAACTGATGTGTATTTGGCCACAGACCCCCATCTCAAAATATTTAGTTCCAGGGACCCCCCAGAAGCAACATTTGAGTTACAAATGTTCGCTTTAAAAATACATATATTCAAAGATTTGCACACATTTTCACCTCTTTAAAAAAAATAGCAGATCTACAAGCTCGCAGCGCGGCACCGAGTGCCGCGCTGTGAGCTTGTATATCTGCTATTTTTTTTAATAGTGAAAGCATCCAATAAGTTTAGGCCTAAATGGGTTAAGCCATCCGGGGGCAGTCAGGACTGACCACAGAAGAATGTTATGGAGTAACAGTGTTCATTTATCCTGCATCTAATTCTGTATTAGTACTGTATACACACTAGCACTGTAATTATATCTGAAGCCTTTATCGTGACACTATCCATGTATTATGAAAACTAGACCTTACCCGTTCGAAGATATGTGCTCCAAAATATGTCAAACGCACCCGGTGAAAGTGTGTGTGAGAGAGAGAGAGAGAGAGAGAGAGAGAGAGAGAGAGAGAGAGAGAGAGAGAGAGAGAGAGAGAGAGAGAGAGAGAGAGAGAGAGAAACATCCCTAACTGTGAGAGAAAGGGGTGTGTGTGTGTGTGGGGCTACAGATCCCATGGCCTGGAGGAACGGACCGTAACCCTGGCAACAGACAGCAGAGTTCAACAGAAGTGGTTAAGAAAACGCTAATAAACTGCTTTAATTTGGAAGAAATGAAATTCGGGCTCCGTCAGTGTTGGTATAATGCTAATGGCCAATACCATGTGAACTTTGGGATCAGTTGCTGAAGCGAGTGAATAGATAAACGTAGATAAGCGTGAGCGTTAGAGCATGAGTTAGAGCGTTAGAGTGTGAGTTTGCTCCTTTATTAGTAGGATGATGCAGTGGTAACACTTTCGTAGTCCGCTGTCGTGTCTTTGTTCCATACGGATCTCCCAGTAGTGCTTGGAATGGGAGTGACAATACTGTCCCAGCAAGCACGGTCAGGACCTGGACCAATCGGTGACGTCTCGATTGGGGCCAGATCAAGTCAAACCACGACTAGTCAGATCTGGCCTAGAATATCAACTGATGTCAACCTAAATAAATCCTGAACACGGAAATAGACTTCCTGGACAGAGAGGGTCCGATCGAGGCCAGATAAATATCATAACTAGTCAGATATGTCCCAGAATTTAACCTTACATGCACATCTTTCAACTAACATTACAAACAATAACAATAATCCTGTCAAACTAGAAAGTGCACATGACGTACTGGTAGTGGCGTCAAGATCATCCCCATATGGGCTGTGATCTGGCCTAGTGTTCTGAACGTCACCGGAGTCACCGGAGAACGTTATCATAACGTCATCATGACGTCATTTGGCTTGCAGGGGTAGCTCAGGATGCAGAGCAGATGTCTTGGATTCGGAAGTATCCCGGTCAGATCCCTGGCTCCTCCTGGCCGCTTGTAAAAGTGTCCTTGAGCAAGACTCTCAATCCCTAACTGATGATGACAAGTTGGTGCCTTGCACGGTTTCCTCTGCCGTTAGTGTGTGAATGTGTGAATGAGTGGATGTAATGCACAGTAAAGCACCTTATAGAGAAAGGCATTATATAAAATTAGTCATTCTAAAATGTAATGTAGGCCTTATGTGGCGCCCATGCATAGTGCTGTGTATAACACTAATGTTGTTTGACACAGTCTAATGATGGCATGTCTTTCCTGTGCAATTTTCTTTCCCAAACAACTAATCTTGGGAAAAGAAATCTGGTAGGTGAAAACTGACTGTTATGCTATACAGTACATGATTCAGACGGCCTTCACGAAGAGACCACCACAAGGCACCACATATCCCAATTTCCTACGTTCAAACCCTGCTTGAGGACTGTCGTCAAATGTCATCCCAAAACCTCCTTCCTCCTCTGTTTCTTGTCTCTAGCTCCACACAAAAAAACAAACACATTGTCGATTTTCAAGGCTTGAAAATGATGGACTAATCATTTACATTTTAGTCAAATTAGCACTAACGGGGCAAAAGCCCCATGTCAGATAATCCCTTGTGGCCAACAGGGCTCTGTTTGAGTTCCCCGTTTGTCAATTTGTAATTTAGGAAATTGCGGCATTGTCTTCCCCCGTGGGGTTGGGGGTGGGGGTGGGGGTGGGGGTGGCTGACTGGCTGAGAGATCTGGTCCGGGGGTTGTTTACGCTGCACATTAGCCCTCCTCTCTGTCAGCCATCGATCTCTGACTGAACGTCTAAGGGAAAAAGGAGGGGGAGGGTTAGTACAGTAGAAAATGTCTTTTATAGTTAATCTTTTTTTTTGTTGGACAGCCAGTTGTTCTCAGTGTTATTTGTTGCTGCTGTTGGGACTGCAGCCAGGAGCGCAACAGCAATGTATGCGTGTATGACTGATGTGTCTGTGTGTTACACCAGTGGTTCTCAACCTTTCCAGGACGCGACCCCCCAAAACAATCATATTTTAACTGGGGACCCCCCCACCCTGACGAGCACTAAGAATTGAGGCATTACATTTGTATGACGGTTCTATTGTGAAGATAACCGATCTACATGCCCACAACGCCTCGCAACGCGAGGCGTTGTGAGCATGTAGATCTGCTATTTTCACAATTTCAGCCTCTAACATTTGACAATTTGACCAATGTTTAATTTGTCATTTCACAGGTATTAAAAAATGTAATTGTCACTTTAGAAATGTGCATAAACCCTCTCTATACACTTAAACTGTATGTTGGTTTGTTTACTGTTGAGTGAGAAAACAATGTTGCACATTAAGTTAATCATCTGGGGACCCCCCAAAATAACTTGGGGGTCCCGACCTACAGGTTGAGAACCACTGTGTTACACACACACGCACGCACGCACGCACGCACGCACGCACGCACACACACACACACACACACACACACACACACACACACTTCCCTCTATCCCCCCACCTCCAAACCCAAACCAACTCCCTCAGTTTACACTTTACATTTTAGGCATTTAGCAGACGCTCTTAATCCAGAGTGACTTACAATAAGCAAGGTGATACATTCATCAATACAATTAGCAAGGTAAATATAACAATATATCAACGTCAAAACGCCAGTAAGACTCCCTAAATCAGGAGAAAAACGACCGTCAGGTCGTATACACAAACTTTAGAAGGCAATGAGGCAATCAGTAGGGAATATGGGAAATGGGACAGATCCATGTTGATGACATTTAGAGACAGAGATTTAGTGATACTGTGTACCGCTTTGCGTGATGGTGGCGCTAGATGGCACAGATGCATGTTGATGACATGACTGTAGAGATACTGTGTAGCGCTTTGCGTGATTTTAGGGCAACATCTGTAGGAGCAGTGTCCAAAAATGTGTTTTGCAAGAATCGGCCTCATGGTGGCGCTAGAAGAGGGCCATGTGAGAAATGAGGGGTTGTGGTTTGGCAGCCTAGGAGTGTGTGTGCAAAGTTTGGCATGGATAGGGGCAACGGTGGCGATATGAGTAGGGGAAAAGTGTGACGTGACGGACAGACTGACAGACTTACTGACTGACTGACTGACTGACTGACAGCCGGGGGAGGTTTTGATAGTAACTGCGACCTGACGGTCGCAAAAAACAACGTAGGTAGACCAAGCAACTAATCAGTGAAACATTATATATACCTAAAAATGCTTTCATGTATGGTCATTGAGGGTATAGGCGAGTGCTATGGTAAGTGCTATGAGCTTAGGTGGAGTCTGAAAAGGTGAGTCTTCAGGCCTCAGCGGAAGCTAGGGAGTGAGTCAGTCGTTATAAGTACGACAGGGACTTTATTCCACAGTTCCCTCTATCCAACAACCCAAACCAACTCCCCCACTCCTCCCCTCCTGCTCCCTCTATCCCCCCACCACCTCCAACAACCCAAACCAACTCCCCCACTCCTCCCCTCCCCTGCTCCTGTAAGAGTATCACCGGCTGCGGTAACCTTGTGGTCGGTTTGATTGACAGCGCGAGGCCTGCCTCGCCGACCGGCCAGCGAGCGAGCGAGCGAGCTCCACTCGGCGGAGAGAGGTTCTTATGATGAGGAGGGAATGGAGGGGTCTCGTGTTCGCCAGAGGGCTGCATTGCATGCCCCCCCCACCACCACCACCCCCCTACTCTCTCTCTCCGCGTCTCTCTTTTCTGTCTCGGCCCGCCGCGCTCCAAGAAAAACAAGCAGCGTGACATCGGGGCTTTGTTTTAGGCGGCGAGAGGCCCCTTCTGTTTGCGTTTAATATCGCTCCACAGAGAGAGGGGGGGGGGAGGATGGAGAGGAGGAGAGGGAGAGAAAGGGAGACAGGGGATAGCGTTTTGGCTTTGTATCGTATCGTATCGTTTTACAATGCAAATAATCGATATAATGGAAACTAAGTACCTGTGCCTTGTATTTAGCTAAATGAAAAAGAGGGGTCTAATTACAGTACTTCTCCATTCCATATTGCTACTCTTGGTCTATCGATAAATGTGTGTAATCTCTGTGTTCATGTCAAGGTGCGGTGTTGTAATATAATGTCCATGTATTTGCTAGAGAATCACAGTGTTTACTTATTTATATCCATAAAACCTGCTCTAATAATTTCTTTGCTAAATCTATATCGATTTTAAATCATTGAATCAAATCGTATCGTATCGCCCAGTGAATTAACCAATATCGTCCATGTATGGTATCGTCAACCATGTATCGTGATGCATATCGTATCGCTATTAAATGTATCGTTACACCCCTAATCAGTAGCCTACAGAGGGGTTGGGAGTAGGGGAGGAGGATGAGGAGAGAGAGAAAGAGAGAGAGAGAGAGAAGGAGAAGTGGGCGATGAGGAGAAGAAAGGTGGGAGCTAGATGAGAGAGGGGGAGACGTGAGTAGAACTAGAGTAGATGTGATGGAACAGTGGTGGTCTCACATTGTTATTCTGTCTTTTTTTCTGTCTCTGTTTTTTCGGACCTCTGGTCCCGGGGGATCTTGCAGTTTTGACTGCGGAGAAACTGGATCTCACAACACTGGGGCCTTTGAGAGACAGGGGGAGAGAGGAGGGAGGAATGAGAGATAGTGTGTGTGTGCGTGTGTGTGTGTGTGCGTGTGTGTGTGTGTGTGTGCGTGCAGGGGCGTCACACCACATTCTGGGCCCTGGGTACAAGGATTCACTGCGGGCCCCCCATGAATGTTAACTATTGAAAAATAGCAGATATACAAGCTCACAATGCCGCGCTGCGAGCTTGTAGATCTGCTATTTTTGAAAAAATTGTGAAAATGTGTGCAAGAAACCCATGTTTCCATGTCAGTGATGCTCAAACTTTTTCATGTGAAGGACCCCCAAAAAATGATATGAATTTGGCCACGGACCCCCATCTCAAAATATTTACTTCCAGGGACCCCCCCGGAAGCAAGATTTGAGTTACAAATGTTCGCTTAAAAAATACATATTGAAAGATTTGCACACATTTTCAGGACTTTTCAAAAATAGCAGATCTACAAGCTCGCAGCGCGGCACTCGGTGCCACGCTGTGAGCTTGTATATCTGCTATTTTTCAATAGCTAAAGTTACTAGGGCCCCTCCACCTTGGGCCCTAGTAACTCAGTCCCACTTTCCTACCCCTTGTGACGCCCCTGTGTGCGTGTGTGTGTGTGTGTGTGTGTGTGTGTGAGAGAAGAAGAGAGATTAAGGTGAGGATAAGCACTCTGACCACTAGGGGCTTCTAGAGACAGTGAGGGGGAAACATGACAGATAAAGGACAGTAACGTGACCAGATAATATATCGGCCACATTATCACAACATCCCTGGCTGGAGCCCCGTGTTCCTTTTCCCCTCGCTCTGCCCTTTAGAAAGAAAGAGGTAGAGCACAGGGACTGGAGAGGAGGCAGGCCTTACAATAGAGCAGGGGTCTTCAACGTTTTCAGGCCAAGGACCCCTTAGTTGAGAGAGAGATGAAGCAGGGACCCCCCACAACCTTTTCATAGATTCCATATGGTTTCATTGTTTGACAGCACACTCGTCAGTGTATTTTCGATTCATGTCAACATTTTCAGATATTTGAACTGTTAATACTTAAACTTGAACTGTCAATACTTAATAAACTTGACCTTTCACTCTGTACTTAGTCTGCTCTTTTCCCCAAACCTCTTTGCCGAAAATAGCCGATCTACAAGCTCGCAACGCCTCGCAGCGCGAGGCGTTGTGAGCTTGTAGATCTGCTATTTTTGGCCACAGTTCTCAGAATATGGACACTATAGGGTTTAGTTGTTAATATAAAAAGGATTGGAAGATTTTAGAGGACCCCCTGTAGTAACTCTGAGGACCCCCTAGGGGTCCCGGTTCCGGAGTCCGGACCCCCTGTTGAAGACCCATGCAATAGAGTAAGAAAAAGACAAAGAAAGAAGTCAAGAGAAAAGGAATGAAAGATCCACGTGGTCGAGGGCCATGGCCAGCTCTGTCTGGGTGGTTTTCCTGCATGACGACTGACTCTTTGATACTGCTCTCTCCTCACACACTCGTGTGCTCCGAGACAGGAGTTGACAGGGGTTGGAGGCAGCGGTTTGTCTGGGCAGCGAGCTTTGATTTAAACGATTTAGACCTGGGAAAAAAAAGTCTTCTAGATCCCTACAGTTTTCTGAAAAACCTATGTTTCTAACTTTCTATGTCAGTGTTTCTCAAACTTTTTCACGTCAAGGAACCCCCTAGGAATTATATGTCAACAACGACCACGGACCCCCCATCTGAAAATATTTCGTTCCTGGGACCAAGAGATAGAAGGATTTGCGTTACAAATGTGACAGAGGCTGGAGAAAAGGTCCTTATGTCTGCATTGATCTTTTTTCAGCTTTTTGCAGATCATGAAAGTACGGAATATAAGCTTTCAAATGACATGTCGTTCATTGAAATCTGACTATATTTGAAGAAGATTATGCTTATCTGAATGTAGTCAAACCTCAAACCAAGAATCGGAGTAAAGGGCTCTCAAAGTTTGTCACACTGCTTTAAATATGCTTTTAAATATATACATTCAAAGATTTGCACACATTTTCACGATCTTTCAAAAATAGCAGATCTACAAGCTCGCAGCGCGGCACTCGGTGCCACGCTGTGAGCTTGTATATCTGCTATTTTTTAATAGTTAAAGCATGGAATAATGGTTAAAGTGGTGGCACAGATATGCGCATACCCGGTCTAATTGGGTTAAACCCCCGGACTCAGGACCCACAGTTTCAGCTCTCAAAAGTCCTGTTAAGTGCGCCTTGGACTGAAAAATATAGACGAGTTATTTTCTTTTTCAGAAGGTGAACTTTTCATACGCTCATAATGCCTGTCCAGAAGGATTTCTGTCTTAAAACGTTGCTCTTTCCAAGTGGATTTATCTCTCTCTCTCTTTTTGTCTTCTTAGATTAATTTCAGGGCCGGTTTTTTGAATTGGCTACAACACAGTACAATCTGTAGATGGATTGCAGACATATTCTAATCCTCACATTTATTTCCCCCCCCCCACTTTTGATACAAGCACTAAACAGTAAAGATTACATTTAGATTTCAGGTTGTAAAACATTGTGTCACTGTCGGCCAGAAACCTCGTATCTCCAAGTTAGACATTTGTATGTTTTTCATAAAGTAAAGCCCTGCTTCATCATACAAGACTGTCGCACAAAACTAGTGAAAATAGCAGATCTACAAGCACACAACGTGTGTGCTTGTAGGTCGGCTATTTTCACTAGTTTAGATCATTTCGAAAACGATAAATACAAAACGAACGGTTTTGGACATGCGAGGTTTCCACCCGACAACGGCGATTTGTTTACCTATATACCATCTGTTTCAAAACCAGAGGAAAGCAGACCTACTACAGTACATTTGAACCTTAACTCATGACTAGCCAGAGAAAAGTCATTTGTCATCCACAAGTCAAGCTCTCGGAGCAACACACTGACTGGAGTGAGGAGTGTCTTGAAGGGCCCGTGGCCTCAGAGACCTTTGTGCGTTCCTTTAGCTATTGTGTGGATTTATATCAGGACGGTAGATGGCTCTACAAGCTGCCGAGAAGCATCTGCAGAACGAATAAGTGTCAAAGATAGATTGGGGATCATTTAAGGGAGATGTGTTTTTTCTGGAGCCCGATAAACAGTCGCCCCCTCAAACAAAAGTTCCATTTGTGTGTGACGCTCTCGCCAACGTGGCTACAGTGCACTTCAGACTGGGGGGAAGACAGTGTGTCTGGTATTTGTGGGTGCGTTGCCTGCAAGTGTGCGTGTGTGCGTGTGTGTGTGTGTGTGTGTGTGTGTGTCTGTGTGTGTGTAGGTGTGCGTGTGTGTGTGTGTGTGTGTGTGTGTGTGTGTGTGTGTGTGTGTGTGTGTGTGTGTGTGTGTGTGTGTGTGTGTGTGTGTGTGTGTGCACGCGCTTGCGTGCATGTGTGTGGTGGGGGTGGTATATGGTAATAGAGGAGAAGAAACAAGAGAGAGAGAGAGAGGGAATGAAAGAGAGAGGTGAAAGCCACCATGGGCTATAGCGCCTAGCGGTGCTGGCTAGCAATGCTAATGGCCTGTGGTGTTTCCTCTCTCCTCTGTATAGCAACTGTACGCGGCCCAGCTGGCTAGCATGCAGATCTCTCCGGGAGCCAAGATGGCTCCTCTCCCCCAGCCTCCCAACTCCTCGGGCCCCCTCTCCCCCTCCGCCTCCAAGAACGACAAGAGAGCGTCCACCAGCCCTGTTACTCACATTAAGGTGAGTCACATGTTGATTAGTAGCTTAACAATAACTTAGCATATCGTCACTGTCTGGTACGACCGCAGTCGCGGACGGTTGGCCGGAAAAGGCCCAGAGTACAACAACAATCGTCTACTGTATACCGTAAGTCAGTCAGCTCCGGTGCTAGTAACTGACTGTGGTGGAAAAGGTACTCACATTTCTTACTTAAGTAAAAGTATCAATACTGCAATATAGAAATACTACAAGTAAAAGTCCGGAATTCAAAATGTACTTGAGTAAAAGTACAAAAGTTTGGGCATCAAACTATACCAAGAGTAAAAGTACAAAATGTTTGAAAATAGCAGATCTACAATCTATTTTCAAACAGCCTTATGTATAAAACAGGGAGGGCTAAAGTGGATTAATATATGTTTTATAATATGATCACTTATATCTATAAGTAACTAGTAACTAATGTTTTCAAATAAATGTATAGAGGAGTAAAAAGTACAACATTTGGATCCGAGATGTAATGGAGTAGAAGTAAAAGTATTGGAAATTGAAAATGCTCAAGTAAAGTACAAATAACTCAAAAGTGTACATAAGTACAGCACTTAAAGTAAATTTACTTTGTTATTTTACACCACTGGTAACTGAAAATACTGATAGTTTTCTATTCTACCAGCGAACCAATTGGTGACTCATGTCTAAATTAAATCCAGATAAGACAGCAAGAATGAAACCACGCCATATTCAGAGCTGAGAACCATGGTTTTAGAAGGTGTGCTACTGGACCCAGCCCTGCTGTCCCAAGACTGAATCCTAGGGCAGGGGTCTTCAACAGGGGGTCCTCGGAGTTACTACAGGGGGTCCTCCAAATCTTTGTGTGATAGAAACTTTCTTTCTCCTTTTTTATATTAACCACTTGAACCCTAGTGTCCATCATTCTGAGAACTAGCCAAAAATAGCAGGTCTACAAGCTCACAACGCCTCGTGCTGGCGTTGTGAGCTTGTAGATCGGCTATTTTCGGCAAAGAGCTTTGGTGTAGAGGGGAAAAAGAGCAGACTAAGTACAGAGTGAAAGGTCAAGTATTGATGGTTCAAGTGGTTAAATGCACAATAATATAATATCAGCAGTCAATCAGATTCAGTGTTGATTTCGTCGACTAAAACTATGACAAAAAATGTTTGTCGACTGTGTTTTTTTCACGGACGAAAACTAAATAAAAACTAAGCTGTGATGACTAAAACTAAGACTAAATATATTGACAATTTCGTCAACAAAATAAAAACTAGACTAAAACGTTAGGGAGGGACTAGTGGAGAAGAGAGTCATTTTATGTTTGGTTGCTCTCAGGTTTTGCGCGCTGAAAATAGCAGATCTACAATCTCGTGAGTTTGTAGATCGGCTATTTTCAGCACGCAACCAAGTGTAAAATCAGTCATTATGATGCCATCAAGGCCCGCCAAAATACTTGAGTTGACTAAATCAACTGAAGATTTAGTCGACTAAAACCTTATAATATTTAGTTGACTAAAATTAGACTAAAACTAAAACTTTTCAGGTGAGTAAAATTATGACTAAAACTAAATGACATTTTATTCAAAAGACTATGACTAAAACTAAATCAAAATTTGCTGTCAAAAACAACACTGCAGTCAATAAGATTATAATAAAAGTGACATTGTGTGCATGC
>NC_137820.1:10363590-10367393 GCF_963921795.1 Nannobrachium achirus | reverse complement strand
TGTGTGTTGTGCGCGTGTATGTGTGTGTCATGTAAAGTCATTCTAGCTGGCACAGCGTTGGCAGCCAGTGGCGTAGTCGGGTATCGCCTTACGCTTACTCTGCCCTCAGCTCACTGCTCTCTGAAATAGCCACTGGGTACGACCATGTGGGCACGAGGCAAGTGTGTTAGGTATGGGGGGATACTTCTGTGTCTACTGGTGTGCACACGTAGACGAGTGAGTGTGTGTGTGCATGTGCGTGCAGTTCACTACAGCACATAAAAACAACACACACCCTACTGATCAACCAACACAGGGATGTTGACAGAACCCTCGCTAAAAACCCCAGGGCAAAAATCCACTCGTCCGAGACAGTTTGCCCTCCAGGCCCCCAAGCTGTGGAATAAACTCCCTGTCGCACTTAGAACAATGGACTCACTCGCTAGCTTTCGCCGAGGACTGAAGACTCACCTTTTCAGACTCCACATAAACCCTTAGCACTACTGGAAAAATCAATGACCATACATGAAGCTAGTTAGCATTTGTTTTTAGGTTTTTAGAAACCTTTTTTTTTTACGGATTATATAGTTTTTTGTTTTCTAGATATATATTCATTTACATTTGTTATATTGCTGTTGATGTACTGACACTTAATCTTGTTTATTATTGTGATGTTTATTTGCTTATTGTAAGTCGCTTTGGATTAAAAGCGTCTGCTAAATGCCTAAACTGTAAACTGTATAAGAGCCATGACACATTTTGAGCACATCATACATCAGAGATGTACCGGTAAGTCAAACCTCTCTCATTTAGTTTGTGCTTTCCGTATCATCACGCTCTGACATCACTGTGATGTCAGGGGAACCACACAGAATCCCTTTTATGCCCATATATGGAGATCCCTGATGTCATCAATATTAAGCCCATATCTAACAGGACTTCATATATGGAGCCACATCGGCCACATACCACACTAACAGAATCCATGTACAAGACAGATTGCCAAGACAGCCCATATCTGTGTGGCTGGTTCTACAGACAGGATCTCCATATATGGGCATAAAAGGGGTCGTACTGTATGTATGTCCGATGTCATAGACGTCATAGGACTTTCACATAACGAATAACTGAGTAGCATGTTTGGGGTCTCAAGGCATATCTCCATATACAGCACATGATCTCCATATATGGGTTCCAGAGGTCTCCATATATGGGTAACATCACTAGCCAGATGGCCAAGACAGGGCGCAACCTCGCCCTTTAGGGCAAGGTCGCTTGTCACCCTTAGGCGTCTTACTGGTTAGAAACTGATTGTGTTTTTTATGTACATGGTTATATTATTTTAGCTGTCATGTACACCATCATATACCCACCTCCGCCTTACAGCATTCTTTTCTCACTTCCTGGTTCCTTCCTTTCATCAATCTCCTGCTTAAAACGACCCCCCAAAGCCCAGAGTAAAAGAGAGTTTCCATGGCTACGCCCACTTAACGCCATCTGTAGGCTGATGGAGCTGTCAGGACTGCTCAGCTGCTCTAAAGCCCTCCATCAGGCTCACAGTGGTGGGTTGTGGGTATTGGTCAAGTTGTGTGTGTGGTGTGTGTGTGTGTATGTGTGGTGTGTGTGTGTGTGTGTGTGTGTGTGTGTGTGTGTGTGTGTGTGTGTGTGTGCATGTGTTTGCGTGTGTGTGTGTGTGTGGTGTGTGTGTGTGTAAGGAAGGAAGGGTGGAAGGGGGCAGCAAGTGCGTATAGGGATCAAAAAGGAATAAAGTTGAAAGAAAGGAGGAGGAAAAAGAAGCAGGGAAGGGAAGAAGGAGAGGATTGAAGAAGTAGACGAGGCAGGGGAAAGTAGGGGGAAAGAGGAAGAGAGGAGAGTGAGGATGGAAGCAGCGAGGAAAATGAGGAGAAGAGAATAGATGAGGAAGGGAGGAGAGAAGATTGTAGATATTGACGAAGACCTCCTAGAAAGACAGGAGGATACAATTAAGGTGTACATAGCAAATGGAACGGGCATGGAATTAAAGGGATATTTCACTTAAAAGAGATTTGTCAATGTATCGTCTAATCAGGCTTTTATAAATACCCTGGACAGATTTGAATTTGCTTGATTCAGTATTTAGATATTTGATGTAAATGTAAATGTTATCCAGGGCCCCTCCCCATACACACGCATTGTAACTCAAGCAAATAAAAACTGTCCAGGGTGTTCATAAAAGCCTGATTAGACGATAAAATGACCAAAATCTTTTTTTAAGGTGATACACCATGCATTTAAAAAGTATTATGTCATATTGTTTATGTCCAAAAACGTTTTTCAAAAGGTTTGAGGCTAATTACCACTCTGAATAGAGAGCCTTTCATTTTGAATGGCTCTCCCCCAAAAAAAAATCTTTTTGAAAAAAAAACGTTTTTTTGAAGAAAAAAAAATCGTTTTTGAAAAAAAAAAAAAAAAAAAAAAGAACCCGTGGGATGCTTTTAACATCCACCTTCCCAAAACCAGAGAAAGACACAACGGTCAGAAATGGGACTTTGTGAGGATAGAAGGTGCTAGTGGGACCCCAAAAAAAGGTTTTAAAATAGGAAAAGTGAATTTTCATGGTGTATCACCTTTAAAGTGAAATATCCCTTAAGGAGGGAGATTACTGTAAGGAGGGAGGAAAAGTGACTTGAGAGGTCACGTTGACGTTTGTGTTGACTATACTGGTGACATCTTGTCTTGTGAGAAATGTCCAGTGTGCTTTAATTCTTTATTGCAAGTCATCTTAATTCAGCTGGGGTTGATACACAAACCAAGTTCATTAACAAAGCATCTGTTACACAGTGAAGTCTGGCACCAGTGATTGACTACTTAAAGTGTGTCATAATGTTGTTGTCCAGATAAGGAATAGCAGATCCAAGTCCAGTTTCAGTAATGTTTACTCAAATCTAATCTTAATTTAGATTTGGATTAACTAATCGGCCCACACTTGTGGTGAATTTTGAAGTTGCCTTTTTTTCCACTACTTTAGCATTCTTGATGTCAATGTGCATACGTGCATGCATGACACATATGTACCTTCCTTAGCTACAGTAGAGAGAGAGAGAGAGAGAGAGAGAGAGAGAGAGAGAGAGAGAGAGCGCAGAGAGAGAGAGAGAGAGCGCTAGGAGAGAGATGAGAGAGCGCAGAGAGAGAGAGAGCAGAGAGAGAGAGAGAGAGAGAGAGAGAGAGAGAGAGAGAGAGAGAGAGAGAGAGAGAAGAGAAAGAAAGAAGAAAGAAAGAAAGAAAGAAAGAAAGAAAGAAAAGAAAAACCCACAATATATTTCCATCACAAAGAAATAAAAGATGCAGATCGTGATCAGGTATGGCGATGGAACGGACCCTCCAACCACCCTGCCCTTATAGGAGACAGTGAACAGCCGTGGGTCGGGGGACCCTCCAACCACCCCTGCCCTTATAGGAGACAGAGAACACCCGTGGGTCGGGACCCTCCAACCACCCTCCCCTTATAGGAGACAGAGAACAGCCGTGGGTCGGGCCCGGTGGGCGGGGGTGTACAGTACTCGCCCAACGGCAAAGCCTGGTCGTGGTAACCGTGGTAATGAGCATGACTCGGTTTTTCGGAGTTGGAAACGGAAAAAAAAGGTGGCACTGTTTTATAGCGTTTCCGTGGGTAACAACGGGGAGCCACAGACGCCAAAAAGAGGAGAGTCCAAGCGTGTCAGGAGAACCCGGTTGTCTCTTAAATTCAGATTTATACATTTCAACAGCGAAAATCAGACCCCAGACCTTGTAAAAGCACAATAGTCTGTTAATCTTTTTTTCTTTCCTTATAAATGGGTTTGGTC
>NC_137820.1:10281090-10358590 GCF_963921795.1 Nannobrachium achirus | reverse complement strand
GAAGATGGTCCACAGGGTCATCGACCTCACCAGACCTGAAGACCTGGACGGTACGCTATACTCTGATCGACTTCGGTGAACAACGCCGAATAGTGACTATGATATTCGAATATTCTAATATTCGAATAGTTGGTGAATGCCCTACTCTGAACATACTCTGTTTCTACTCTGGACATTTCTGTCTTTCTGAGAATGTCACTCACTTATTGCCGTGTGAGTTCTCTGCCACAAAATTGTAGCAGTGTTGTGCTTTCTTCAACCGTTTGGGACGGTTATGAAACAGGCAGGACTGATTGTTAGTGACATACAGCACTATACTATTAGGTATAAGCTGATTTCTCTCCGATTTTGGAAAGAAAGCGATTTATGAAAAGGTATTTTAACCATAGAGTACTGTACACTATTTTTTAAATGCATTTGTGTTTGACTACTGTGCTTTTTGCCGTGGCACAAATAAGGCAGAGAAAGAAAGGTAAAGAAAGGGGGAATGACGACGGGACAGAGGGATGGAAAACATGAGTGAAGAAACGGTGAGGTTCAGGGAGGAGTGGTCACATCCTGCGTGGTTTAAATTGATACCAGTGACCCTTACACTCTGAAGGGGGCCCCCACAAAGAAAGATGGCGCCACTTATTTGGGACGTGGTGGGGGTGGGGGGTGGTGGGGGGGGGGGGGGGGGGCGTGCTACTAACAGTCTCCTCCAGAAAGCCCTGACAGGCAGGTATCCGTGAGACACAAATATTTATTGGGCTCTTTGCGGGGGAAAAATAAGTGAAGAACATTCGACAACTAAACAAGACTCTTTTAAACCATTTAGGCCAAGAATTATTTTATGCTTCAACTATTGAAAAATAGCAGATATACAAGCTCACAGCTTGTAGATCTGCTATTTTTGAAAAACTTGTGGAAAATCTTTGAACATGTGTATTTTTTAAAGCAAACGTTTGTAACTCAAATTTTGCTTCTGGGGGGTCCTTGGAACTAGATATTTTGAGATGGGGGTCCGTTGCCAAATACATATCATTTTGGGGGTCCTTCACATGAAAAAGTTTGAGAACCACTGACATAGTAGTCTCTCAACAACAGACTAACTAACTGAGCTCCAGTTAAGTGAAAAGGACCTTTTCTTTGACGATGGCTGGCCAGATTGCTGACATAGAAACACAGGTTTTTCCAAAAACCTTAGAAGGATTCAAAAGACACTTATAGAATCAGGTAAAAAAAAAAAAATCTAATTTTCAAGATTTAAAAAAAATAGCAGATCTACAAGCTGCACCGAGTGCCGCACTGCGAGCTTGTATATCTGCTATTAGTTAAAGTATAAAAGTATAAAAAGTAATAGTTAAAGCATAAAATAATAATGTGTACCCGTTCTAAATGGGTTAAAGTCAACATTTTACACTCTTTACACGTTATGAAGCTGTTATTATTCGCGAAAGCACAAGACAAGAGGCAGCATTCTATGGCTTTTTTTTCTCTTCACTGCTGGTGTTTGTGTCAGGACGATTCCACCCTGAACAAATATGTAAACAAAATCAGACAAATACAAGTGGACCGTGTGCGACGTTCGTTCCGCCACACTTATTTTCTAACCACCTTCTGATCGAGTAATACAGGGGTCTTAAACGTTTTCAGGCCAAGGACCCCTTAGTTGAGAGAGAGAGATGAAGCAGGGACCCCCATAACCTTTTCGTAGATTCCATATAGTTTCATCGTTTGACAGCACAATCATCAGTGTATTTTGGATTCATGTCAATTTGTGTTTTAAGATATTATCACAAAGTAAAGCCTCATCACACAAGTAAAGCTTCATCACACAAGGCCATTGCACAAAAGTAGTGAAAACAGCAGATCTACAAGCACACAACGGCTCGCAGCGCGAGGCGTTGTGTGCTTGTAGATCGGCTGTTTTCACTAGTTAAAATCATTTTAAAAAATGATAAATACAAAACAAACTGTTTTTGGACATACAAGTTTTCCACCCGACAACGACGATATGTCAGGTTCTAAAGGAATATGTATTACATATGTGCTACGTGGTTGGAGTGCCTGCTGCACATATGTTTCCTGGAACGGTAGATACCATCATATTCTAATTCTGTGAGTATACTTGAGCTTGTAGACACAGCCAGGGAGTATTCAATGTCTTTTTCCTTTTCTTTTTTTTTTTTACCCATAACCCACCTGTTTCCCATAAAGCAGCAGTGTTTACAAGCGGCGAGGGGTTCTAGGAGTGTTCATCACCATTTAGTTTAGAGTCACAGGCGTAAACACAGGAGCGGACAGACTAAGATACAATCTTTGGGAAACTAAGTGAGGACAGTGTGTGTGTGTGTGTGTGTGTGTGTGTGTGTGTGTGTGTGTGTGTGTGTGTGTGTGTGTGTGTGTGCGTGCGTGCGTGCGTGCGTGTGTGCGCGCGTGCGCGCGCGTGCGTGCGTGTGTGTGTTGTGTGCACAGGAGAATAATCCCAGCATTGACCCAGGTTGGCTTTTTCTTATATACAGTACATACGTACCACACATCAACCCCATTCAGGGAATTCGAAGATAGATAGAAATGGATTTGTTGTTGGTTTGAATGCCTTAGCTGGGGAAAGTGCACATTCCTTGCACCTATATACTGCTGAGGTGCCCTTAAGCAATTCACCTCTCCCCGAATGAGTCTTTGGAGCTGCTCAATACGAGGTTGTACTGTATGTGTGAATACGCTTGTCTGTGTAGTAGGCCTGGACAATTAACCCAAAATATATCGAAATCGACATGTTGAACCTCTAATCGACTTAATCTTGCTCATGTAGGTAAATAAGCTGCATCCTCTCCATAGCTATAGCTAGATACCGATGGAATAGTTACCAGTGTTTGATGTGGAACCTAGCAAAGGATTGGGACCTGACAACATTTTCTGACACATTGGTCATGAACGTTGCGGGATGGCTCGGCTGGTTTCTGTGAGAAGGATCTGAACGGAGGATTCCAAACGCTAAATTGTCCGACAGCATCCAAACTCCATCTTTGTTACAGGTACTGGAGACCATCTCTGACAAAAGACTCTTCCATTCCCAAAACATTATTAATATTATTGGCACTAAATTCCACATCAAGAGCATCACAAGCAAAAGGACAAGCCATGTGTTCAGGCTAATCAGCCTGCTGAAATGCTCCATTCCACGGCCATAATGTGGGAGTCAATTTTCTTCAAAATCACCTTTTAGAAGTTAGAACTGCTGCTCATTTCATGTGTTCTGTTTCAGGATATAGAATTTGATTATGCATCAGGGACATTGTCTGCAATGTAAAGCACTTCGGTGTCTGGGAAAATTCGAGATAAACCTTGCAGGTGCACAAGCTGCGTGCATGTGTGTGTGCGTGTGCGTGTGTGTGCGTGTGCGTGTGCGTGTGTGTGCGTGTGTGTGTGTGTGTGTGTGTGTGTGTGTGTGTGTGTGTGTGTGTGTGTGTGTGTGTGTGTGTGTGTGTGTAGGGACGTGCTGGGCCCCTGATTCAGCCCAGGAAAAAGAGTTGCGCGAGTAGCAGCAGCGCTATAGAGAGAGATCTCTCTCTATAGCGCTGCTGCTACTCAAAGATTTGCCGTTTCAGATCATGACAAGTGACAAGTGACAAGCCAGTGACAACACAAGTGCGAGGCGTTGTGTGCTTGTAGATCTGCTGTTTTCACTACTTTTGTGCAACGGCCTTATATGATGAAGCAGGGCTTTGCTTTGCGAAAAAATGTATACATTTGAAACTTGGAGATAGAAGGTTTCTGCCCATACAGTGACGATTTACTTTGTTGGCTGCCCAGCCCCCAAAATGGAACGTAGGCCGACATTTTATTTTTATTTTTTTTCCTAATGGCCGGCCGGGAATGAAGCGGCCGTTCGGGAGTTGTCCCGCTTTTCCCAATGGCCAGCACGTCCCTGTGTGTGTGTGTGTGTGTGTGTGTGTGTGTGTGTGTGTGTGTGTGTGTGTGTGTGTGTGTGTGTGTGTGTGTGTGTTTGTCTAAAAGTATATGAAATGATGTTCTCTCTTTGGTTTCCTGTAGGGAGTAATGCGATGGAGGCCAGGGTGTTCAGGGAAGCTCGGGGAAGAAACAACACTGAGCCTCACATCAAGAGACCCATGAACGCCTTCATGGTGTGGGCCAAGGACGAGAGGAGGAAGATCCTACAGACCTTCCCTGACATGCACAACTCCAACATCAGCAAGATCCTGGGTGAGAACCAACGTCCTTTTGACCAATCTAGATCTGGTATAGCTTTTAAGCACTTAACCCATTTAGACCAGGTACGCATATCTGTGTCATCACCACTTTAACCGTTAATTCAGCGGCATAGCTGGATGGTTAGGGAGTCCGCCTGGGGAACCAGAGCCCCTGGTTGTCCCAAGTTCGATTCCAGGCCAGGGTAGGAATGCCGATGTGTGATATACGTTAGAAGTTGAGAATGCATGCCCAAAAGCACATCAGGTCGAAAGCAAGAGCTACATTTGACCGTAAATTAAATCTTAGCAGTGACTTTTTTTTAAGAAGAGCCTTATACAAAAAAATAAAAAAATAAAGATCAGGTGAAACTCACTAAACTACAGAGAGGATTCCCTCATAAAAGAGTGAGGGCTTTTAACTCATTCTGTGCCTATCCCGAACATGTTCGGCTTTATTTCAATCCAATACAATTTTTTTTTTATTAATTGACTTACCCTGAGCTGCTTGTAGAGTCGTGGGTGGTCCTGGCTCGTCCTACGCTAGCCAGCTAGCCATTTTACATGGTCCGACGATATATTCCATTAAAAATGGTTTAAAATACATTTTTGAGCCCCCCAATGTTCACCAAATGTTCAGCGCCGCTTCCGGAACGACGTCCAGTGTGCCTATCCCGAACATGTTCGGCTTTTTTAATGAAATGAATAAAATGATCCGAGGCCTTCTGAAGCCTGAGCCTAAATTTAAAATCCAGTGTTCCAAATCCGGGGGCCGCCATGCCGGCCGTTAGCCGCGAACGGCGCCGCGAATCACCGCCGAATCCAATGAAAAACCACATCTTTGGAGGCCCATATCTCTGGATTGTGTTTTTAGGGATGTGGCGCGAGGTTTATTTACGGCGAAATCGCCTAAAAATGATCTTTTAAATGACAAAATGCTAATAGCTATTCTGTAGCCATTTTCATCCGGGACCTTTCCATGACGTGCACGAACGTGAGCACGCGCGTCACTGCAACGTGAGTCCCCGGATGCTAATGCGCTCGCCTATGGGACAAACCCTGGCATTCTTTGGTGCCCTCTAGGGGCTGGCACTGGAAGCGTTAACTTGCTGAATTTTCATTTTGTTTTTAATTTATTTAGACAACTGTGCTCCTCATTGTAACAATCACCTCTAACAAACCCGCTGACACAAGCTTGTCTTTTGGCCCACACACGCACAAACGCACGCACGCATGCACGCACGCACGCACGCACATACGCACACGCGCACGCACACAGTGTGACATTCACCTTGATTCACCACATAAGTATTAACACCGAGTGGAACATATCCAACACCCACCTCCAACAGACTACAGTAACTTTTACCATCAGCCTCCATCAAAGTCACGCATGCCTGGATATACTATACAACTATTCAGTCCTGTTCTTCAGGGCACTGGGTTCTTTTCCTTCAACTTTTCCAACGACCTGGACAAGATGAGAGGGTCAGTGTGTGTGTGTGTGTGTGTGTGTGTGTGTGTGTGTGTGTGTGTGTGTGTGTGTGTGTGTGTGTGTGTGTGTGTGTGTGTGTGTGTGTGTGTGTGTGTGTGTGTGTGTGTGCAGGGGCGTCACAAGGGGTAGGAAAGTGGGACTGAGTTACTGGGGCCCAAGGTGGAGGGGCCCTAATAACTTTATCTATTGAAAAATAGCAGATATACAAGCTCACAGCGCGGCACCGAGTGCCGCGCTGCAAGCTTGTAGATCTGCTATTTTTGAAAAGTTGTGAAAATGTGTGAAAGTCTTTGAATATATGTATCTTTTAAGCGAACATTTCTAACTCAAATTTTGCTTCTGGGGGTCCCTGGAACTAAATATTTTGAGATCGGGGTCCGTGGCCAAATACATATCATCTTGGGGGTCCTTGACATAGGTTCCTTGCACACATTTTCACGATTTTTCAAAAATAGCAGATCTACAAGCTCACAGCGCGGCACTCGGTGCCGCGCTGTGAGCTTGTATATCTGCTATTTTCCAATAGTTAACATTCATGGGGGGCCCGCAGTGAATCCTTGTACCCAGGGCCCAGAATTTGGTGTGACGCCCCTGTGTGTGTGTGTGTGTGTGTGTGTGTGTGTGTGTGTGCGCGTGTGTGCATGTGTGTGTGTGTGTGTGTGTGTGTGTGTGTGTGTGTGTGTGTGTGTGTGTGTGTGTGTGTGTGTGTGTGACATTAGCACAGGAACACTCCTCACACACAGAGCCCTGCTGTGTGTTTAAGCCTGACTAGTGTGATGGATGCATCTAGTTAGAGAACAGGCCATGTTGATACTAAGGTTAGCCAGACACAGATAGCCATTCACTACGCGCTGAGCGTAACGGTTTGTTCGCCAAGTGTGGAAGGCTCTTAAGACCCCAGTGTCTGACTGTGTGACTGGGCTACCGACGAGCCTAGGGGTCTGGTGAATGTAAGGAGGGAGACATTACGACGATATTATGTACAAATTGTTTTTTTGGGGTCCACGTTTCTATAAGTCAAAGCTTTGAATGTTGCTTTGGACAAAGCTGCGCTTTGTCTTTGCAGGGAACACCTGGCTTCCTTTGCGAAGCATTTCAAAACAAGCAATGTTTTAACAGAAAATAAAAATGAAATATGCAACTTTTTAATTGGATAATCTTTCATCCAGAACTCTTTTTGTCAGGCCTGACCAAATTAAGGGCTGAAGAGATGTCAAGTTTAAATAAAAGAAATGAAGCGCCGAGACTTATGTTTAGATATCTCGACCATAGCTCTTAGATTGTCATACAAAAACATAGTTGGCTGAAATAATGTGTTTATGGTCAAATAGTAGAGTTCAGAGTTCACTTTCACATCAATGAGACAGAACGTTCCCGATATTTATCAGAACGTGGCTGTGGTGCTATCAGGAAAAACCCCAGAGCCTGAAGTGTGTGTGTGTGTGTGTGTGTGTGTGTGTGTGTGTGTGTGTGTGTGTGTGTGTGTGTGTGTGTGTGTGTGTGTGTGTGTGTGTGTGTGTGTGTGTGTGTGTATCTACTGTACAGATGTACCGTTTCAAATCTTCAGTATTGACTGTTCTTTTCCTGAAAACGTCATTCAAATGCATTTTTTCCACAGGTTTCTTTCCCTGTTTTTCCTTTTTTTATGGAGAATGGAGCGTATAAACTCACAGATGAGAAACCACTCCATTCCCATTGAAAAGCAGAATCCATCTTCATAGGTAGTTTTAACCTCAGAGGAGGTCATACAAATTGCAATAATAGCTGATCTACAAGCTCAATGTTCTGCAAATTCCCTGAAAATCGACTGTGAAGTTTTGAAATGGCACATCTGTATGTGTATGCAATATGTCATGTATGGACACACATAGACACAGGTGCGTGTCCTTCGACCACCATGTGTTTGTGGGTGTCTCCATGCAAGTGCACGTGCTTGCATGCATACAATATGTACAGCGTACGCGTGTCCTTGTATGCTATCTATCTGGTGTACGTGTGTATGTGCATGCACACACATAACACAGCTCTTTCTGACACAATAACACAGCTGGACTTTTCTTTTGGTCACTGTTGAAACCGCCTCAGTTTCCTGACTCGAAAAATACAGTTGTATTTTGCGATAAACGTGGATAAACAGATGGGGGCGAGGCGGTCGTGTGTACCATCAGTTGTCAATGAGCACGCTCCAGATGTGCTGCGTGCCTGCGGTAATGGCCCCGTGTCCACTTGTTCCTAGAAGTCACTCTTAAAACCCATTTAGGCCTGAACACATTATGACGCAATATTTTATGCTTTAAATATAAAAAAAATAGCAGATATACAAGCTCGCAGCACGGCACCGAGTGCCGCGCTGCGAACTTGTAGATGTGCTATTTTTGAAAAATCGTGAAAATTTGAATTTTGACCCCGATTCTATAAGTGTCTTTTGAATCCTTCTAAGATTTTTTGGGAAAAAACCTATGTTTCTATGTCAGCAATCTGGCCAGCCATCGTCAAAGAAAAGGTCCTTTTCACTTAACTGGAGCTCAGTTAGTCTGTTCTTGAGAGACTACTATGTCAGTGGTGCTCAAACCTTTTCATGTGAAGGACCCCCAAAAGGATATTTATTTGGCCACGGACCCCCATTTCAAAATATCTAGTCCCAGGGACCACCCCCAGAAGCAAAATTCGAGTTACGAACGTTCGCTTTGAAAATACATATATTCAAAGATTTGCACACATTTTAACGACTTTTTCAAAAAATAGCAGATCTACAAGCTATATCTGCTATTTTTCCACTGGTTAAAGCATTCAATAATTCTAGGCCTGAATGGGTTAAAGGGAGGAAAAAATAACGAGTACACAATGTATCATTCTCTGAGAGCCAGCAGCACAGCAGGATGGAGCACCTAAGCACTGCTGAGTCTAAACAGAACTCCCTCCCGTGTCTCTTCTCATGACAGCCTCTTACCGGAGGAAGTGCGACCGGCAAGCCGAGATATCATTTATTTCTCTTTTGATAGGTTTAACAGCACCACGTTTTGAAACATCTAAAGTAGTGTAGGGCTGTCACAATTATTACATAATCGTCTAATCGTGATTATTTGACATTATCGCAATCATTTTGTCATAATCGTCATAATCGTGAATGTTGAAAAATGTCAGTCGCATCGCGACGCGTTGTGAGCTTGTAGATCAGCTATTTCCACAATCAATGTTATATTTTAAGTAGTAAGTTGTCAAATATGTCAGTAATGTATTTGTATATTTATATTATGTGTCATTTTATCTACCATGTGCAACTTCAAAGCCTAAAAGGAAACAGAAATGTAATTATCAAAGACAAAAACACAATTAAATCGTTAATCGCCAATTATTTGAGTGACAATTAATCGTCATGTAAAATGTCATATCGTGACAGCCCTAAAGTAGTGGATGAAATGCTTTTTAATCAAATATTCTTGTTCTCTGGGCTACATCCATTTTTCTCAAGTTTTAAAAAAGTAGGCAGTTTCCCCAACAGTGGGTCGAGGGACCCAGTTGTGGGTCGCGGACCAATTTTTCACGAAATACCCCCCCTTTCTTTTCTTTTTGATTTAAAAAACTTTAGCTCAATTCAACTAAACTGAGCTCCAAATGAAGTGAGAGTTCTACGTCCTCCTCGCCATGCTCTTCCTGGAAAGCCAGACCAACCTGGAGCAACTAAACTAAAACCAAACTGAACCAAGAGTGTGTACGGAAATGCGCATTCAACGCACTGGTGTGCCATCTTCTCGTTTTTTTTTTTTATTCTGTGCACTTGGTGCGTTGACGTTCGAAAATCCAGTGCGCTGCACATCGGGTGTGCTGAAGAAGTTGGGGTTTGACCGTGTGGTGCGTCAGTGCGGTGTTGATTGGTTGGTTTTCATGGCCGTGTCTGGAGCGCTTCTCAGCTGTGAACAATGGAGGAAATGACCGCAAAATGCACCATTTGCGGCTTCTTAGGTCATTTTGGGCTTTATTGTTACACGCCAATGTTATGAATTAAATTACCTTTCAATAGCAACGTTACGTTATCAACTGCTGCTTTTCAGGAGGTTTTCCTTCAGAGTTCAGACTGAAAAAGCGCACAGCTGCCCCTTAACTGGTCGTTCGTAAATAAGCCACACTGACTGCATTCTACAACATCACCGCCCACTGCACTCACTACACTGAGCCCACACCCGTGGGCATTTCTGAATGCAGCCATAGTAGGGCATTCACGAATAGTGATTTTTAGTATTATAATTATTCGACCTCAAAGTATTCGAATAGTCGAATATTCGACAGAACTCGCCAAACTGTCAAATATTAAGTAAGCAAGAGCCGATCTACATGCTCTGTGAGCATGTAGATCTGCTATTTTCACAATATTTATCTGCAGAACCGAGTCACATTAAATGTAATACCTACAATTCCAAGTGCTTGTCAGGGTGGGGGTCCCCAGTTCAAATATGATTATTTTGGGGGTCACGGCCTAAAAAGTTTTGACAACTCATTCTTATGACTTCCTATCTAGCCAAGCTTTATAAACGATATATTCTTTAAAGAGAAAACAATACAAAAATAAAAATAAGCGAACATTCGACTTCGGTGAACAACGTCGAATAGTGACTTTGCTATTCGAATATTCGAATAGTTGGTGAATGCCCTAACCCATAGTTGAAGTATAAAATGTCCCATATCTTTCGTCGCCAGGTTCTCGTTGGAAATCCATGACCAACCAGGAGAAGCAGCCCTTCTATGAGGAGCAGGCGAGGCTCAGTAAGATCCACCTGGAGAAATACCCCAACTACAAGTACAAGCCCCGGCCCAAGAGGACGTGCATCATCGACGGCAAGAAGCTGCGCATCGGCGAGTACAAGCAGATGATGCGCTCACGGCGGCAGGAGATGAGACAGTTCTTCAGCGTAGGGTGAGTGACGCCATGGGCTGTCAAAGTTGCACAATGACTACAGATCAATTTAAAACCCATTTAGGCCTAGAATTATTGAATGCTTTAACCATTGAAAAATAGCAGATATACAAGCTCGCAGCGTGGCACCGAGTGCTGCGCTGCGAGCTTGTAGATCTGCTATTTTTGAAAAAGTCGTGAAAATGTGTGCAAATCTTTGAATATATGTATTTTCAAAGCGAACGTCTGAAACTCAAATTTTGCTTCTGGGTGGTCCCTGGAACTAAATATTTTGAGATGGGGGTCCGTGGCCAAATACATATCATTTTGGGGGTCCCTCACATGAAAAGGTTTGAGAACCACTGACATAGTAGTCTCTCAAGAGTGAAAAGGACCTTTTCTTTGACGATGGCTGGCCAGATTGCTGACATAGAAACATACCGGTAGGTTTTTCAAAAAATCTTAGAAGGATTCAAAAGACACTTGTAGAATCGGGTAAAAATTCTAAATTTCACGATTTTTCAAAAATAGCAGACCTACAAGCTCGCAGCGCGGCACTCGGTGCCGCGCTGTGAGCTTGTATATCTGCTATTTTTCAATAGTTAAAGCATAAAATGCAGATGCCATAGCACCCCAAATCATATAACTGACTGCAGAAACTTCCCACTGGACTTCAAGCAACTCTGACTTCAGAGGGCTGACATTTCTCTATTATAAATCCTTGTTTTGAGTGGTCTCGTGTAATATTGTAATATTTTGAAATATAGACTTTTGATATTCATGAGCTGTATGCCATAAAAAAAATCAAAATCTTAACAAAAAAAGTTTGGAATAATTCACTGCATGTGCAATAGAATAAAACTAGTAAGACACTCCAAGGGTGGAATGCGACCTCATGGTGACATGCGACCTCGCCCTAAAGGGCGAGGTCGCGCCAATTCTTGACTATCTGGCCAACCACAGCGTTTCTCTGACGATTCTAGTTGTTGTCATTCTGGGGGGAGTTTGTTCATGTTTTTGTGAGGGTATCAACCCTAGGAGACACGGGGAGAACATGCAAACTCCACACAGAAAGGCCCTAGCGCCAACCCCACCTAGGGTGTGAGCGATAGGGCCTAAACATGGAGATGTGGAGAACACTGGAGATAGTCCAATCCATCATGTCATATGGGACTACCGACCGTCATAGACAGTAGCCATTGTTAGGCCGGAGTCAATGGCTGTCTGTCTGACTGTCTGTACAGGAAGTGATGTCACATGACATACTTTTTATGCCCATATATGAGTCATTCTGTACCACATCTCCATGTTTAGGCCAAACAGGTTCGCTCCATTTCTCCATGTATAGGTCCAAATGCCCAACGTCGAGCTTGACAAGGAGGATACCGCACATTGTACCTCATCCACCCTTTCTTCTCTCTCCTTTTGGTATCTTTATCCTCCCCCTCCTTTTTATTCTTTTTATTCTTCTATTTTTTTGTCTTTCTTAGTCTTGTGTATCCTTCTCTTTTGGCTAGTCCCATATGACATGATGGACTGGACTATCTCCATATATAGTGTTATCCACATTTCGTATAGCCGCCCCGTACAGGAAGTGATGTCACAACTCGCTGACATCACACTGACATCACTCCCGTACAGAAGGAAGGTTACGGAAGGAAGGAAGGTCACTCAAGCGACACGGTTTTTCAGAGTATATGTGACCTTCGGTCGCAACAATTAAAAAAATCGAACCTCTGTTCGAAGTGGAGCTGTGTGTGTGTGTGTGTGTGTGTGTGTGTGTGTGTGTGTGTGTGTGTGTGTGTGTGTGTGTGTGTGTGTGTGTGTGTGTGTGTGTGTGTGTGTGTGTGTGCAACAGCGCCCCTCCCTTAACATGTGTGGCCACTGGCCAGAAAAGGTTACTGCAGGCTACATACCCGGAGACAGACAGACAAACAGACAAACAGACAGACAGACAGACAGACCCACACACACGGCCACGTATAGGGAGCTCCACACAGCTCCAAAAATATATATATGAAAGTTTACATATAGGGTCTATATGTAATTAGCTGTAGACATGGGTGTGGTTGAATCAGGTTAGGGGTTTGGGTGTTTATTTTTCATGTTTTACCTGCGTGCATTTCACATGAAATGATATGGACGTCCAAGAGAAGTGCAATATGTGCGACATGTCAAAATGAGGCCTTCTTCCTTAAATTGAACTGTGTTAGCACTGCAATACATGGTGTAGTTGGGCATTTATTTGTTATTTGAGATACAGTACACAGTGTACTCAAGACACTTACTCCTGCAGGACATTCCTGTGTCTTCTCTATACAGTCTATATAGTCTTAAACCTGATTTATGCTTCAGTAAATACATTTTTTTTGGCCTTGTGTCCCTCGACAAAAAGTACATTTCAACTGACAAAAGATTTGAGACGCGTCAACACTTCTCTGCGATTCCTTTTGAAAATACATTGCGTTTGTGGAGCACAACGCGTCAAAGTATAAATCATCCTTTAGCCTTACTGTCAGTCTACATGGTCTCCTTCCTCAGCTTGCCAGCTGTCTCTCAGCCTTCTTACTCTCTGACTAGTGAAGAGAGAACTGAATGAACGCTTTACTTATTAAAATAATCGCTCTCCATCTTGCTAGTCATATAGCACCGCTGGATTGTCATTGGAAAAAAACGGTTGGACTGAATTCCCTGCATGCACAGCAAGTTTTAAAAAAAGAAAAATTAAAAAAATCTCAGAACACAAGCATGTTTTCTGTGTATACACTGATGATAGTCTTTTCACGATACAAAATAAATGAACGGCCATTACACTAATTCCTATTGGTTTAACAAAATAAAATTGCTCTCTTCAACACATGGCTTCTTCTCTGTATTATTTTTATTTTTTTATCCCCAAAGCAGAACAGCCGTGTCAGGGGGAAAAACAGTGGCATTGTCCCTAATGGGAACCAGGCGTCGACGTGTTTAATGCCATCACAGTGGCCTGTGTTTGAGATTGACTTACCAGGGGCCACCGCTTTGAATAGGAGCGACTTTTAATAGCTTGTCATTTATTAAATTAGGACAATGCTGGGCACTCGCGGCTTCCAGGGAGAAAATTGGACACAGGCTTATACTTATAGTGGAATATGAAACGTAAGCAGATGTTTGGGAGGGACGGAGGGAGGGAAGCAGCTCGCTCTGTCTTTCTTTCTCTTCCTCCCAATAAGAGAAGGGAAGAAGGGAAGGAGAGAGAGAGAGAGAGAGAGAGAGAGAGAGAGAGAGAGAGAGAGAGAGAGAGAGAGAGAGAGAGAGAGCAGCGGCGGCAGTTCAGAAAAAGCTAAGGTATGGCAACATGACTGGTGTCTTGCACGCGCGCCTTCGTGCACGTGCAAGACACCAGTCATGTTGCCATACCTTAGCAACAGGCATGATACATTTATTTTAAGAAGTGCATTTATTTATTTTTTCCCCCCGTTTCTAAGGTTTCTTGGGCTGGATTTGGCAGCCTGGAACGGTTGTTCAAGTGTAGCTAAACTTGGCATGTTAGTAAACGTGCTACAATTAACAATAATGCATTGCACCTGTGCAGCTGACCTGCAGAACCTGGGAATATACCATTTTGTCAAGATGGGGAAAATACAAGTGTGGAGAATATAATTATAATACCTTGTTAAAAAATGTTACTGTAATTTAATAACCAGCACAGATAGACAAAGAGACTTTTATATTTATATTTAAAAGTAACTTTTATTTCCCCCCCTGGACCCATACCCAATTGACGCCCCTGAGAGAGAGAGAGAGAGAGAGAGAGAGAGAGAGAGAGCGTTAAAAAAAATGTAGAATTCTCAGTCCTGGGCTTTCGATCTCAACTCAAATCAAGTCACAGCGGTAGAGTCAGTCATGGTATACAGCCAATCCCTGCCACATTCCTTATAACGAAACCAGTCATGTTTTAAAGCCTTTTTTTATTATTTGAAAATGACTCCATCGGAGCTCGCCACAGTAATTGTTTGAGGAGACAGAGCAGGGCGGCATGGCTCACGTAAAAACAGTTAGGTGGAGAAACAGCGACTGCAATTTCCCAGGTTTATGCACTCCGTTTAAGCAAGCCGGAGGGCTAGTTTGAGTGATGTGCGTTTACCGTCATTCCATCCATATCTTAAAGAGGTGATTTAGACGGGAGACGCTGAGCACTGCTGCTGTGAGGCTGGCAGAGAGGGCTCTGTGTCGGGGCATGCCCAGCTGCATGCAGTAGCAGAGAGACACGTTGCCTGCTGTTAAACTAACTGATAATGGAGATGAATATGTGCTTTTAAGGAGGCCACACTGTAACATTAACAGATCTGTTTTATAGACTCTCTTTACTGTATGTAATTTTTTGCCCCATGCGGTTCAATACATTTTATCTCTCAATTTTTTTTACTTATTACCTGTTGTAAAATGTTTTATGAAAAACAAGTTTTTTTTTATCTGATTTCTACGTGACGTTTGTCATGACAAGAAAATTGATCACTGACATTTTCCCTTGGTGCTTTGTATTCGCACAGCTACAGATGTGCCATTTCAAAACATCACACGTCCGGCCATCGTCAAGATTTTTAAGAATACACTCCATTCTCCATAAAAAGTAGAAAGGCAAAACAGGGAAAGAAACCTGCATTTGCAGGACATTTTCACATTTTCGTGAAATCGTCCTCCGTCATGCACTGGGATCAATTCACCTTTTATTTGCCGAGCTGCATCCGGTAACATTTAAACCCTCTATTGGTAAAACGTACTTATAATATACGTACTTGATACAGTCTTTTTTTCCCCACTCTCTACCAAACCTCTTTGCCAAAACATTGGCAAATGTTCCACCCCTGGATAATGGATTTTGATTATCGCGATAATATCGTAAATCGCGATTTCTTTGGTCACAATAATCGTGATATGAAATTTTCATATCGTCCCATACCTAATCTGTATGCACGTTTTTAGGAATTTAAGCTAATTGTAAATCTCTCTCTGCCTCCTTCTGTCTCACTCCCTCTCTATCTTTCACCTTTTATCCCTTTCTCTCCCTCCCTTCGCTCTCTCTATCCCCCCCCCCCCCCCCACATCGTCTCTCTTTCCATCTGTAAAACCTCCACCCAACCTCCACCCATGCAGGCCCCAGCCGCCCATCTCGCTCGGCAACAGCGCGGGAGGAGGGGGCGGCCTCAGTCTCGTGGGGGGCGGGGTCTACCCGGGGGCCATCGCCATGGCGACGGCGGCCACCACGCCATCGCCGCGCCTGACCTCGCCCGACTGCTCCAGCGCATCGGTCAGCCCCGAGCCGGCCGTGCCCGTCATCCAGAGCACGTACGGGATGATCAAGATGGAGCCCGGCACGCCACTGGGGATCGGAGGAGGCGGAGGCGGAGGCAGCGGGGGTGGTGGAGGAGGGGGGGGCGGAGTCGGACACCACCCCACCAACGGAGACGACGACGAGATGGACATGTACGAGGACTTTGAGGACGAGCCCAAGTCGGACTATAGCAGTGACCATGAGACGCGGGAGGCCGTTAGCGCCAACTGAGCTGAGCTCGGCCATAGTTTTTTGGACAACTTAGAAAAAAGTGGAGAAAAAAAAAGGAGAAAAAAAGGTTGTTGTTGTTTTTCCTCAGAGACACTTTTTATTATTGAGACTATTATTATTATTATTAAGTTTATTCACATAGACTCTGCGGAGCGCTTCCCCTCAAGACTTTTGGCGTTCGGGGTGTCTTGGTCATTCGCCGGCCCGATCTGTCGGGTGGGATTTGTGTGGATTACAACTGAGCATGCCCAGAGAGAGCGTTTTAACACTTCATCCCGATTCGCTTACGAGGAAGCGCTGACGTTCGTTTTTTTTAATGAAACCAAGGAACACAGCCTAGCCTTTCGAATAACGACTGACGACGTACAGCAGTGACTCTACACCTTGACAATCGTAACAGGAGCGAGTAAGAGTTACACAACATAGAGAAGCAAGGAAGCGAGGAGGAGGGGGAGGATGAGAAAGACAACAAAGCGAGCGATGAACACGTGTGGTTTGTGAAAGAGCATGCACAGATTTTTGAATCATCTGGATTTGGTCTTCAACAGCTATTTGGTCTTAAAAATGTTTCTTTAAAAGGTGTGATTTAAGTTTTTATCGTTAATGTTTCTTTTTATTTTTGTGGGTTTTTATTTTGTTTTTTCTGACACCTGTACAAACTCTGGATGGATTGTCGGAACTTGAAATTTGAGGAAGAAAAGTTTTAATATAAATCATAGCTCTTGTAGTCTTTGTAGGTCTTCTTTTCTTTTGTTTCGTACGAGAACTGTGCATCTACGATCCTTTCTTGTTTGTTTTCTGACAAACTGCTTACATAACATTACTGTTTATGATGTTTTTTTTTAAGAAAAATATCCCTTGCTCAGGTATGATGTGCCAGCTTGTGAATGTGTTTTCTTTTTTAAATGAAACAAAGGGAGGCCAAACTCCCTTTTATCCCATATTATTATTATTATTATTGTTATTTTATTATTATTATTAATATAATCATCATCATCATCGTCATCATCAAATTTACCCACAGGTTGTACAGTTTTGACTTTATGACGTGCCATACCCGCCACATTCACTCACATTCATTTGGGATGTTGTAGTCTTAATCTCCAACCGCTGCAAAAAAGTCTTATACAATCACTTTCTTTTTTTTCTCTTCTATCCGATGAGATGATTTCAACTTCTTCTTTTTTTGGTGTCTGCTGGCTCCCCTCCCAGCCCAAACACAGGTACAGGTGTAGCTGTTGTAGAAGTTCCCCCAGCGTGTTACTACATGCTTGCTCACTGCTGCTACGAGAGGAATTGTTTGGAAAGAAAATGTTGTGCTATTATTTTCAGCCACAGGAAGTCGCAATGATTTGCCTGGTGGTGGAGAGGCACTGCGAAGAATTGTGTTACGACATATACAGTACTAATATGGTCTTTGCATATAATCGGGGGATATCTTTAGAAATAGTGTCAAATCCTGGAATAAATTCCTTACCAAAAACAATCTTCACCAATGTGTTTGTAAAGGTGTCTAGTAACACATCTCACAAAGACTGAAATTCAGTTTCCCTAGGAAAATCTTTGACAGCTAGGGTAATTCTGGGTCTCATTCACTCACTATACACTATACTATAGGGGAAAAAATCACTCCCAAAAAATATGCTTTAAGTGGGATGTGAGGTGTCTAACTAGGTGTTTTTAATTATTCCGAATCCATTGCAAGCATTTGTTTTGCACCAAAAACATTCCTTGGGCTAGAAATGGACCCCCATACCACTGTGAAAAGTGATGACTCATCACTAAACCATCATTTTATGGGCTGTTTTTAACCCAATGAATGTTTTTTTGTGCAAAACAAATACTTGCAATGGATTCAGAATAATTAAAAACACCTAGTTAGACCCCTCACATCCCACTTAAAGCATATTTTTTGGGAGTGATTTTTTTTCCCCTATAGTATAGTGTATAGTGAGTGAATGAGACCCAGAATTACCCTAGCTGTCAAAGATGTTCCTAGGGAAACTGAATTTCCGTCTTTGTTAGATATGTTACTAGACACCTTTACAAACACATTGGTGAAGAAATGTTTTGGTAAGGAATTTATTCCAGGACTATCCCCCGATTAATAGCCTTCACGAAATATAAGTAACACCAATGCAAGATAGATGAACCTTCTACATTGGCTACTATAGCCCAAAGCTCAGGGAGTTTATCTCCGGCACCCACTCTGACCTTGAGGGGCAATTACCAGATCAACGTGAGGCAATTTGACCTGTCACATCATTGCTTTTAGATTCCTCTAGTGTGAGTGAGTACTGTCAGAGTTACTTTCAGTGTATTTTGCTGTGTGTACTGTAACCGAACCGCCAACATTTTGATTTGAGCGTCTTCCCCCATTATGAACAAACCCCAATCAGGCTGTTGAGATGTATTATTTTTGATCAGTTTCTGTTCAGACTCTATACGAATTGACAAGTCTTAAAAGGTGTGTTTCAATTGATCCGAGTTTTGGTTCCATAGTAAAGGGGGTTTAGGAGTGACCTACACAACAGGGTTATTTCTATATCGTTTTGGAACCCTTCACTGTGAGGAAAATGATATTCTGTTATCATGAACTCATTCAGTACCCACTCTGCAAAAGTATATATGTCTCCAAGTGTTCAATACACCAACATTAATGTTCTAAACAGGCCTGGTCTTTGGGGAGAGGTATCTCTTTTTCTACAGTGTGTGTGTGTATATTTTTAAAGTAAATTATTATTAGAATAGTAGAATGATGGACGACAAAACATGACATACTCTTTTGATGGAGACCACCGCAGTCAGAGCACAGTGCTTATTCTCCAGGGTCTTAAGTGAGACTTTTCCTATTTCACCAGTAGCCAGCACTTCACTACATATGGGCTCTTTTTTTTTTTTTTTTACTTCTGTTTCACTCAAAATGTCATTATTATTTTGCCAAGAAACACTTTACGAGTCTTTGTGTGTGTGTGTGTGTGTGTGTGTGCGTGTGTGCGTGTGTGTGTGTGTGTGTGTGTGTGTGTGTGTGTGTGTGTGTGTGTGTGTGTGTGTGTGTGTGTGTGTGTGTGTGTGTGCGTGCGTGCGTGCGTGCGTGCGTGCGTGCGTGTGTGTGTGAGTGTGCGTGCGTGCGTGCGGTGCGCGTGTGTTCACATCCTCTCCAATTTGAAAATGTGTTTCCATTTTGGATATCGTCGTTGTCGGGTGGAAACCTTGTATGTCCAAAAGTCTTTGTTTTGCATTTATCATTTTAAAAATGATTTAAACTAGTGAAAACAGCAGATCTACAAGCACTCTATGTGCTTGTAGATCTGCTGTTTTCACTACCTGTGCGACGGCCTTGTATGATGAGGCAGGGCTTTACTTAGCGAAAAAATGTACAAATGTGAAACTTGGACATACAAGGTTTCTGCCCGACAGTGACGATATCCTGGTCCCTATACGTAGTTGGTTTTCCAGGGCTCTGAGTTTAAACTGGTACATACGAGGAGTTCTGTTCCAAAATGGAATTATATCAATTCTGAAGGGGGAATATAAAATGATTATATTATTCCTGATTATCTCTAAAATGTCAACGATTCAGCACTTTGTTGCTAAGACAATAAAATGTTACAATTGCAGATATAAAAGTATTGTTTAACCCATTCAGAACGGGTACACCATATTGTGTATCATTATTTTATGCTTTAACTATTGAAAAATAGCAGATATACAAGCTCACACTGCGAGCTTGTAGATCTGCTATTTTTGAAAAATCGTAAAAATTCGAATTTTGACCCGATTCTATAAGTGTCTTTTGAAACCTTCTAAGGTTTTTTGAAAAAACCTATGTTTCTATGTCAGCAATCTGGCCAGCCATCGTCAAAGAAAGGGTCCTTTTCACTTAAATGGAGCTCAGTTAGTCTGTTATTGAGAGACTACTATGTCAGTGGTTCTCAAACCTTTTCATGTGAAAGAACCCCCAAATTATATGAATTTGGCCACGGACCCCTATCTCAAAATATTAAGTTCCAGGGACCCCCCAGAAGCAAAATTTGAGTTACAAATGTTCGCTTAAAAAATACATACCGGTATATTCAAAGATTTGCAAATATTTTCAGGACTTTTTCAAAAATAGCAGATCTACAAGCTCGCAGCGCGGCACTCGGTGCCGCGCTGTGAGCTTGTATACCTGCTATTTTTCAATAGCTAAAGCGTTCAATAATTCTAGGCCTAAATGGGTTAATGAATGAAATAGTACTGACAATAATTAATAGTGCAAAGTGGTGGCTATCCTATTTTGGAATTAAGCTCGTCACGTTGTTTAATTTTGTACATCTCTGTATATGACCATCACAAAATCAGATTTTGAAACTTTCTTTTGGTTCTATGCTGGGTACGTTGGTTCGTTTGTTTGGGCTTCAATCACAGAAGAAAGACCAGCTCTACTGCTTGCCTTCTCCTTCTGCCACACACTCTTCCGTTCAATGTCACACACTTCCGAAAGCACTGGATATAAACGCTGTTTACTCTTTTTTTTTTTTTAAGTATCGACTAATGTGAAGTTGTCGTTTGGTTTACAACATGACAAAATCACACGTTTTTTTTAGACTCTTGAAGAAGACTCACACCAGGCTCAAATAAAATTCCCATTATTCTTTTTCTTTTCTCGTTTTTTTTTAACACACATTTCATTTATTTAAGCAGAAATTGGATTTTGTTTCTCTAGCTATAGTGCTGCCTCGAGGAGGGGTCATATCACCTTTTTGACCTCTCGGAAGGTCAAACTTCACGCTCTTTTCAGCCGTAACGGAAGCAAAATGGATTGTTTTGTCATACACATACTATTTTTGTGATGAGTATTGTATTTGAGACTCAGTTGTGCGTTTTAACATTTCATGTATTTATTAGCCAGTGTTTGGCTCTAAAAGTGTCAGTGCAACTTGGTGAGAGAGACAATCAGAAAAAAATAAAAAATAAATAAAGACTGAGATTTTCCTTACGAAATGGTTCTTTTCATTTATGCTCCATGGTGGTGTGTGTTGTCAAAGTCTGTTTAAAGTTTTTACTAATTTGTTTAACTAAGCCTAATTTATGTGTACCACAATGCTCTCATTCATGTCATTTAGTACAATAGGCCTATGTAAACGCATACGAAGGACACACACACACACACCCACCCACACACACACACACACACACACACACACACGCACGCACGCACGCACGCACGCACGCACGCACGCACGCACGCACGCACGTGCACACACACACACACACACACACACACACACACACACACACACACACACACACACACACACACACACACACACAAATCGTGAGCAATTGTGCAAGTCTTTGAATATTTTTGACCCGATTCTAAATCCTTCTTCTAAATCGGTGGTTCTCAACATTTTTCATTTCAAGGACACCCAAAATTACATCAAAGTACTCAAAACATGTTGTTCCAAGGACCAACCCAGAAAGAAAATATTTGAGTTACTAATGTACGCTTTTAAAAAGATAGATTCAAAGACTTTTTCAAAAATAATTGATCTACATAAGCTCACAGCGCGGCACCTGCTATTTTTCAATAGTTAAAGCATGAAATAATTCTAGGCCTAACTGGGTTTTAACCATTGCGCTAATAGAGTCTGCCTGCTCACTCAGGTGATTTGAATCTTGACCTTCAGGTCAAAGTTCGTGTCAGATCCTGTGTCTAGGTGAGACGTGACCTTTGACACGATCTAAACGTCTCAATTCACCCTTTGTCAAGTCCCGCCCATTGTCCTGCCCCTCTCCACACCCATTGGTTGCTGTGTCTTGGTGGGACATTCAGTGGGACATTCCATCCACTGCCATGTTAATTCAGTTGCTTCATATTGTTATTCTGTGTGCTCAATTCTAATTTCAAACTTTGTTTCAGTCAATTGGAGCTGCTCAGTGGCAGCATAGTGAATCAGCATGTTTTTAAATGTTTTTATTTCTCCAAAAATTATGTTTTAGCTAATTCAACATAAAAAAGGCGGAACCAGGTTGGGACAAGGCAGATAGAGCCTGCTGGTTGGTCAGTCAGGGACCAACCAGGAGGCTAACAAAGGGTGAATTGAAGAGCAGGGAGACAAAATACAACCACCTCAAGTGTATGATTTATATTGTATTAATATCAGGGTTCCCACGGTCATGAAATTCCTGGAAATATGTTGAAATTAGAAAAAATATTTTTTCCAGCTCTGGAAAAGTTTTGGAATTGATCAAGGGTCCTGGAAGGTCCTGGAAAAAATAGCTATGCATTGTCTTTGGTTATTGATTTTGTTAATAACTCTGAAATGACAAATTTAACATTGGCCAAATTGTCAAATATTAGAGGCAGAAATTGTGAAAATAGCAGATGCTCACAACGCCTCGCAACGCGAGGCGTTGTGAGCGTGTAGATCGGCTATTTTCACAATAGAACCGTGCTATACAAAATTCCTCAACTCGTACTGCTTGTCAGTGTCCCCAGTTAAAATATGATTATTTCAGGGGTCATAGCCTGAAAAGGTTGAGAACCACTGGCATACACTACCTCTCTTTGTGCATTGCGCATAGGAGTAAGCGACCTGTTATTGAGCTGAATTATTGTTACTAGCCCTTACCCGTTCAAAGATATGAGCTCCGAAATTATGTGCAGTGTGTGGGTTATGGGATGTGCACTGTGCACACAGTATATGAGGGATGGAAAGTAACTTTAACTGGTGCTTGCATGCTAATATGTAGGAGCATCAATGTAAGAAATACCTGTTCCATTTAACGGCTACAGAGATACTGTGTACCGATCTGCCTGATTTTTGGACAACATCTGTAACAGGGCCAGAACCCCCCCCCCCCCCCCCCCCCCCCCCCCGCCCGCCCGCCCGCCCGCCCGTGTGTGTGTGGGTTTGTGTGTGATCGTGCATGGCCTGAACAACAGCGCCCCTCCCTTAACATGTGTGGTCACAAAAGGTACTGTAGGCTAAATAGATATAGATACACCATAAAAATGCTAACATACAGCATATGATTTGTGAAAGTGACAAACGGGCTTCACAGTTATGTCAGGTGTGTTCATATGCTATTGGTGATGCGATTTCAGATCAATTGCTCCAGCCACTGAGGAGAAACGCTGTGACAGACACTCACTCAGACAGACAGACACTCACTCAGACAGACAGACATTCGCAAAATTATATGTTAGATATAGCCCTGGAAATTGGGTTAAATATTCTGGAAAAGTTTTGGAAAAGTTTTGGAAAAGTTTTGGAAATTAATTGGTACCATACAGATTGGACAAAATTACATTTTATTCATAAAAAAATTGTTACATAGTGGCGCTTTAAGCTGGACTGTTAGTAGGTGATAATGATGTAATTATAGCGCTATCACACAGTGCTGTGAGAGGGGCCGGGGTTGTTTGCGGGCTCATTAAACTCTGCTAAAAAATACAATGTTTCCACTTCAGTCCACTGATGATGATAACACGGCTAGGGATCGTCTGTTTTATTTGTATTTAGTGAGGGTTAGGCCCCTGTTGTTGTTCAAGTAAAGAGAATGTGAAATAGACTAACCCTGTATAATTGTAATGAAGTAGATGACTGGGTGCGTGTATATTAAACATGGCATTTCTTCTCTTTTGTATTATTTGACATACTGTAGCTGTGGCGTGGCATTTTTTAACACATTGTTGGCAAGCCAGGGGACTTGGCAAGCCTGATCAGGCGCAAATTCAGTTAAAGATAAGACATTTTCCATGACATTTCAAGAAAGATCAGGGAAGACTGAATAGCTGGTTGGTGGCATCTGTAGTGTAGCATGCCATTTTTTTAAATCTTTGTATTTTATTTTATTTTTTTACATTGCATGACGTGTAGCATGGCATTTAACAAAGAAATGTTTTCTCCAACAGTCTAACACAATTGGGTGAATTCAATTAACAAACAGCAGAATAGCAAACTCCCAGATATCTAATAGTTTCCAACAAAAGCCTATCTGTTTCCAAAGTCAAGTTGTTCCACTTAATATTTTGGTATACCCACTACCATAAATGTGGCCTATATTGTTCCATTGTGTCCGTGCATTTCAATGCATGTACATGCATTTCTATGCATGAATGTGCATGACTTTGCATCTGTGTGTGTGCATATACAGTACATGCATGACACGTGTCAATATGCATGCATGCATGCATGCATGCATGAAGGCTTGCAAGCATTGGTGCACAAATAGGCCTACCCATACTGCAACTGTGTGTGTGTGTGTGTGTGTGTGTGTGTGTGTGCGTGCGTGCGTGCGTGCGTGCGTGCGTGCGTGCGTGTGCGTGCGTGCGTGCGTGCTGTGGTGTAGCGCGCGGCGCCTGTACAAGCTGCAGCCCGCCCCAGCCTTAACACAGAGGGAGACAGAGAAGTCAGCCATATCCAGCCACATCATAAATCTGATTGTAATTCCCAAATTGACTGTAGCGTCACCCCGCCGGGAGGATTGTCACACACTCCTTTGTGTGTGTCTTTATGTGTGTAGGCATGTGTGGCTCTGTGTGTGTGTGTGTGTGTGTGTGTGTGCGCGCGCAAGCACGTATGTGTGTGTGTGTGTGTGTGTGCGCGCGCTTTTGTGTGTGTGTGTGTGTGCGTGCGTGCGCTAGCATGTGTTTGTAGCTCTTGGGAGGCATGTTTGAAATCATATTTGTGCTGCTGCCATCTTAATCTCGTTAAATAAGGCCCCATGATTTACACTTCCTTTTCCTCTCTCATTTTCCGTAGGATGTACGTTTAGCTGTTTGCAAATTGGCATATCGTCCATGTTTGAATCTGTGTGTGTGTGTCTGTGTGTTTCGACACCACAGCATGTGTGCAAGTGTCTGCGTTGGCGCCCTTTTGTGTTTGAGTGTGCGTTTGTATGCATGCTTGCCTGAGTGGTGTGTGTTCACTGGTGTGTTCCACGCTGCAGAAACTGATTAGCAAGCTCCACTGTGCGCTGTCAGTTGCAGTGCTAGCATAATGCTGTGGGATACCGGGTTCGCTTGCAGTTATAGAAATTAGCATTCATGCAGCAATACAGCAGTGTTAAGTAGACTTCTAAGCTGGTTATGAGCTTAATGGGGTGTCTTGAGAAACCTCTGTCATCCACACAAGTCCGTTTATAAATACTTTGTGTGTGTCGGTTAAGTTATATAACCAGCCAGTCAACGGATACGATTTTTTTACTGAATGAACCAACCACGCTCACCTCGAGACTCCAGTCGCTCCCATCTCTCCAATCTGGTGATTAATCAATAACCAACAGGATTTAATATTGTCTGTCTTTTGCTGTCTGTTTAAAGTGCGAGGCGCTGTATAAATATGATTGACATAAAACCTGAAACGCCATTCTTACCCCGACGATGCCCCAGAGAGAATGAACGTCTTTGAATGAATGTCTTTTAGGCTAAACCCCAATTTGAACAACACGTTTGTTTATTTAGCCCATGACAATATTGTGCTACTGTAGACCTTTCTGTAAAGCGACTTTGGGTAGCCTTAGAGAGCCTGAAAACCCTCCATTTTGACCCCTCACATGCAACTTAAAGCAATTTTTTCTTGTTTATAATATATTTCCTTTCCTGTGTAGTGGAGTCAATGGGACAGTGATACAAATGGCCATAACTTTTTTTCGCGATGTTTCCAGCAGAGCAGGCCTCTCATTCTGTGGACCTTAATGACCAAACTAATAGATAAAACAGAAATAAAAAGTGCGGCAGAACATCACAGGTCCCCTCCCATTTTGATGGACTGGATCCCCGGCTACTATAGACAACAACTCATTCATTAATGGTGAATCGGTGATATATTAATAGGTCTGCCTTTAAGAAAATACCAATCCATGATGAAAATATAGACTATGATGTAATTATAGGAAATAGGTTTAATATACTATTTTGTTAAGCAGAAGAAGAGGAGGAAGTAACGCTGTAGTCGATATTGCGACGTAACATTTGTTCGATGTCCCATTAGTTCGACGCTGGTGAATGCTAACCTGGTGAATGTTAACCACTATGCCTAAACCTAACCCAAACTCGTCTAACCCTAACCTCAGTAAAACTATGCCTAAACCTAACCCTAACCCTTAGTCAAACTAATGAAACACAGAAATATTGAGATTTCCCAGAGTTCTAGAGAGATCCATCATCATTCAACACGGACAGCAGCTCTGTCTCTGTTTGTGTACAGTTGTGATTGGATATACAGTAGCTGATAAAAAGTGGTCCACGTCATAAGAACATTTCTTGAACTGTCTGGTAGCCTGGTAAAATTCTCTGGAATATGGGGCCCGGTGTTGCAGCGCCTGAGAGCTTGATATTGCAGTGGACTGAAGACTCACCTTTTCAGACTCCACCTAAACCCTTAGCACTACTGAAAAATCAATGACCATACATGAAGATAGTTAGCATTTGTTTTTTAGGTCTTTTAGAACTTTGTTCTTTACTGATTATATTGTGTTTTTTCTAGATAGATATCCATTTGCATTTGTTATATTGCTGTTGATGTACTGACATATTATCTTGTTTATTATTGTGATGTTTTTATCTGCTTATTGTAAGTCGCTTTAGATTAAAAGTGTCTGCTAAATGCCTAAACTGTAAACTGTAAACTGAGTAAATGTTGCCCTTAAAGCTGCACTATGTAGCTTTCCTCCTCCGCCCCGGATTTGAACCCTGGTCTCCAGCGTCGGTGCTGAAATCTTTATCATTGAGCTAAGAGAGCGTGGCTGCTTGCTCTGGGGATACATTTAATATTGACCTATGGGTAAAAGTTTGTGTCACACTTCTCCGTACTGAATCTGAATAAAGTGACCACATGACAGCCCGCTATGCGGTGTCCTTTTGGCAGTTTCTCATAGAGTTTAATGTAAAAGGACAGTGCCTTTTTGAGTGGTGCCTGTTGAAAATGGGAATATGTATTTTACTGTTATGGTTAATGATAAAACATTGACAGAGTTTGTGAGATTAGTTTTGTGCTCATCTGTACATTTCTAAACCAAATTACATAAATTACTTGACTAGTAGTAACTGTTATTGAATAGAAAGCAATGTTTATTTGCCATTATGCTGTTTTATTTTGAACGTATTGTCATTGGAACTGGACTTTTGATGTAAATTTTGCTGTAGTCAAGGGGGTACTTGGCTTCGGAAATCAGTGTAAGGGTGTATTTTGGGTGCCAAAATAGATTGAGAACCACTGGCCTAAGGCACCGCACACTCACACTGGGTGTCTTTATTTAAAGGCACTTGGTGTGAATATGACTGCATGCATTCCTCTCAATTACTGACAATTTTGTCTAATAGACATAATGTAGAGAACAAAGAGGTAAAGGGAGCGTGAGCAGAATGTTGCCTGTAGTCTTTCTTCAAGCAGTGTTGCCAAATGGGAAATGTTGAATTATTGTACAAGAGGGTTAAAATTATCGTATTTGAAATCGTATACACAGCCAAAAAAGAGAACTCACACGTGTAAATATTTAATTTCACACAAAAAATTGTATTTAGTGTAAGAAACAACCTTGCTCGTGACTCCTACAGTACGTGACGAAAAACACATCACATAATGCTTCGTGGAAGCAGGCAACTTCCTGGACCTTACTCAAATACAAGCCTGAAACTGGACTGGAAAGAAGAGACCGGTGTTCTTAATGCCTCCAGATACAGTACAGATCTGGGGTCAGATCTGGTTTGGCTTTTCAAAATAAGTCAGTAAATCAGTACATTTACTGACTTATTTTGAAAAGTCAAACTGGATCCCGGATCAGCAGCCAGGGAATTTAGTAAATTCACACACTTTTTTTGTGTTACGTTTGGGCATTTTTTTGGGATTATTGATCGGACGTCGTACAGAGGGTAAAATTATCGTACAAATACGATAATTATCGTACTGTACGTCTGGCAACACTGTTTTCAAGCCAGAGAGAGATTGGATGTAACTCTGATTACACAGCATTCAGACTTCACCTTTACATTATTATGCTTACAGTAACAGCTTAATAACACCCTCCGCTGTGTGTGTGTGTGTGTGTGTGTGTGTGTGTGTGTGTGTGTGTGTGTGTGTGTGTGTGTGTGTGTGTGTGTGTGTGTGTGTGTGTGTGTGTGTGTGTGTGTGTGGGTGGGTGGGTGGGTGGGTGGGGTGGGGGGGACTTTTGTTATGAAAGACTCAACTTGAGACGGAGTCCCCTCCAGGGAAAATTGACTTTCGAATTTCAAAGAACAGAGAAACATGTTTAAGTGTCAAGAACAAAAGTCATGTTCTTTTAACAGACTGCCTCCTTCAGATCAAGAGAATTATAAATTGTTATTACAAAGAGTAGACCCTTCAGACATGTTAAGGTGTCTCTCTCTCTCCATCGGGCATCAAAGCTACAGTGTTTGATTACGGGGACAACGTTATTCATTAAAACAGGCAGTGTGGTCATGGTTGCACGCTACCTGGATCTGCAAGCCTATGAAGTACAATCACTTCATGCACTTTTGATACAAGAGGTGACTGACAACAGTTTAATGTGATGAAACAAGATGAACTAGAAAGATGCAAGTGTGGTTGCCGTGACGCGAGTCACGCTTGCAAATGAATTCCGTCTTACCATTTGAATTTTCCTCATTCAAGTCAATGGGAAAATGTATTCACTAAAGATTTAATGGCTATTTATGGATATGTCGGTGTCAGTACTTGTCCCTTTGATGCCCAGGCATGGAGATCCCTGATGTAATTGCGACCGAAGGTCGCATTTACCCTGAAAAACCTTGTCGCTTGAGTGACCTTCCTTCTGTACAGGAAGTGATGTCAGTGTGATGTCAGTGAGTCGTGACATCACTTCCTGTACGGGGCGGCTACACAAGACTAAGAAAGACAAAAAAAAAGAGAAGGATACACAAGACTAAGAAAGACAAAAAAAGAGAAGAATACAAAAGAATAAAGGAGGAGGAGGATAAAGATACCAAAAGGAGAGAGAAGAAAGGGTGGATGAGGTACAATGTGCGGTATCCTCCTCCGATCTGATACGGGCGGCTGGACTTAGATCACCTATGAAAGAATGTCCATCCACCTGGAGAAAAGAAAATGTAACAAGGAGGTGGCAACAGGGCCGCCAGATAAAGTTATTAGGCCTGGATCCGACTTTAGGTCGACGCACAGGATTCCAGAAGTGTAGCGCTTATTCGCTCTTGTATCAAACCGGTACTCGAAACGTTCTTAGAATTTAACATATTTTCTAAAGTAAATATGGGGGTGGCTGTGTTAAGAACGTTTCGTTGTCAACGTTGGGTATTTGGACCTATACATGGAGAAAACCTGTTTGGCCTAAACATGGAGATGTGGAGAACACTATATATGGAGATATCATGTCATATGGGACTACCGTCATAGACAGTAGCCATTGTTAGGCCGGAGTCAATGGCTTTCTGTCTGACTGTCTGTACAGGAAGTGATATCACATGACATACTTTTTATGCCCATATACGAGTCATTCTGTACCACATCTCCATGTTTAGGCAAACTCCACACAGAAAGGCCCTATCGCCAACCCCACCCAGGGTGTGGGCGATAGGGCCTTTCTGTGTGGAGTTTGCATGTTCTCCCCGTGTCTCCTAGGGTTGATACCCTCACAAAAACATGAACAAACTCCCCCCAGAATGACAACAACTAGAATCGTCAGAAACGCTGTGGTTGGCCAGATGGTCAAGAATTGGCGCGACCTCGCCCTTTAGGGCGAGGTCGCATGTCACCCTGAGGTCGCATATGTCACCCTCAGGTGTCTTACTAGTCAATATTAAACCCATATCTTTGAATGACCACGTATGGACATAGGCCTACTGTCATTACTCGTTACATTACTACTGTCAGTCTCATGTCTTGTGGTCTGTGATCATGAATTATTTTTGAAAAACAAATAAATAAATTCCACTCATCTCCGTTTTTGTTTTGAACATAAATTATTCTTTTTGTGAAGTTAGTTTGGAGTATAAGATACCGTATAAAAAGAGAAAAGTAGTAATTAGAATTCCAAGGGTCAGCCTTGGGAAGCCTTCAACAACAATAACTAAAAAGGTAAATGCAAAGCTGAACAAAAGAAAACCACACACGCACCTACATACACTACACATTATACAATGAACACAGAAATTACTTGCTTCAGTTGTGCCTGTCTTTCAATGTCTTTGAAACATTGCATAAAGGTCTATACTTCCTTTTTTAATGCAATTAGAAGTGAAAGAAGAAACATCTTCAGCACTTTTTTGAGGAGAACAAAATGGTCAATGGACAAAAGGCCATTTCTTTTCCCTTTTCAATCAAAGTCCTTGGTTCTCTTTAAGTGCATCAGCTTGCTAATTAAATATTATATGTTTGACGAACAATGCCCCTTTGAAAAGCTTTCGGGATTGTTTGAGTCAGAGAAGTCAGAACAGCCTTGATAATCAGGAATGGAGCTCTAGAGGTGAAGGTGAGGAACACCATTGTCATCATTTCCCTCCTCTTTTGACCTTCCATGATCATTGGGAAGTGTTCCTGCTATGACAGACCCTGTTGTGCTTGCCTCAGAGAGGATGATATAGATTGTCACCTCCCCTGCATTGTATCTACCGGTACATCCATTTCACATAATATGACCAACTGAGTATAGCCTACTAAGAGACGCATGTGTCTTTAGACTAATATTCCCTGCTCCATTTCTTTCCCTATACAAGCAGCTACTGTACACAATAGACAAAAGGCAGATAGACTGTGGTAGGTTTTTATTATGTACACACATAACCACACTGGTAAGTAGTACTCTACTTTCTGCTAATGTATTGCAATAAGCTCCCACTTTTTTAACCTAATGCAGGTATAAAGAACAAATTCATTAAGATACTGTTTAATAATTAGCACCTGGTTGCTGCTAAAACCAATGGACTGAGTGTTGCTAAACTCAATGTAAAGACTAAAGACTGTACTGTATAGCACTTGAGCAAGGGTGCGTAGCATTGTTCCGGCACGCATTACTCCAACGTTGCGTTCGTCCGACCTGAATTGAATTGAATTGAAACCCTAAACGCATGCGTAGCCATGCATTCCTCCCCCTGAGCAAAGTGCTCCATTCCCTAGCTTATTTGATAGGGCATGGCACTAACAGCATCTGGGTTAATGAAGAATTTAGGCCTAAAAGGTAATCTGACCTTTAGAAGTTGTTATTATCTCCGCAAAAAGTAGTCCAGGTGTTTTTTATTTCTTCTTCTCTATAACAGGCAATCTTGTCCATTCGGCCTATCCCACCGGGCGCCGCCATTATTGCCATGAAGCCATGAACTTTGAACTCACGAGACGCCTGGGTGCTGTTGACCCAGTGTGCCCTGGCCGGGTACGTTCAGATGGTACGTCAGGCGACGTAACGCCGCTGCCTATGGTAGAATTACTCCCTTAACTTTGAACGCTCACACTTGAGCAGCTAACGTGAATGTCAACAAAGTGACGACGATTTAAACTAGTGAAAACAGCCGATCTACAAGCACACAGCGCCTCGCACCGGGAGGCGTTGTGTGCTTGTAGATCTGCTGTTTTCACTACTTTTGTGCGACGGCCTCGTATGATGAAGCAGGGCTTTACTTTGTGAAAGAAAATACACATTTTGAGATACGAGGTTTCCACCCAACAATGACGATATACTAGTGTTGTTGCTGCTCTTATACCACCCTTATACCACCATTATTACTGGGGTTGGTGGGGGCCAGACAGTAGCCCCCCGCGGGCTGCAAATGGCCCACGGGCCGCCTATTGGGGAACCCTGCTCTATGGGGTGAGAGTACAGCAGTACTGGCACCCGGTGGAAATAGACACTGAATATACTTGGCATTATGTACCACCAGTAAGACTCTCTATATTGGGAGATAAGCCACCCTCAGGTCGCATTCACAAACTTTAGAAGGCAATTGTAGCCAATCAGGAGGGGATATGGGAAATGGGACAGATCCATGTTGATGACATGACTCTAGAGATAGGGCTACTGTGTACCGCTTTGCATGATTTCAGGAAGAAATCTGTAGGAGCAGTGTCCAAAAATATGGTTTGCAAAAGTCGGCCTGATAGTGGTGCTAGAAGAGGGCCATGTGAGAAATGAAGGGTGATTTGCCATCCAAGGAGTGTGTGTGCAAAGTTTGGCATTGATAGGGCCGACGGTGGCGGAGATATGAGTAGGGCAAATGTCTGACTAGTTTCATTATGTACGACAGACATTTACCAACAACACCTGGACCACTTTCTGCGGAGATGATAAGAACTTCTAAAGGTAAGATTACCTTCTAGTCCGGAATTTTCCTTTAAAGGGCAAGTTCACAGCATCATATCTCAAAACACAGATTGAACACAAAAAATTACTCAGGATTGTGTTGATCGTGTCCCAAACAACAATAAAATAAGATCAGGTTGTCCCAGAGGTGAACTTGCCCTTTAAGGGTTCCATCTCCGTGGAGCAGGGTAAAGCATATTAAAATGGTGGGCAAGGTTTGGGGGTTCAATTCCTAGTAGGAATACCCACCCAAACAATGTATGAACTCATACTGTGAGGCGCAACAATTTCCAATAAATGACATGCTTAATATACACACCCAATCATCTACTTCATTACAATTATAAAGGGTTAATCTATTTCACATTCTCTTTACTCGAACAACAATAAGGACCCAACCCCTCACTAAATACAAATAAAACCGAAAATCCCTGTGTTATCATCATCTTGAAATAATACACTATAGTTGTAAGTGGACCGAAGTGGAAACAGTTGTATTTCTTTTCCAGCAGAGAGTTGAATAAGCCTTGCAAATAACCCTCTTATGAGGCTTTTATGATCCATCCTCAGTTACTTGTGGCTGTGCGACTGGGCTAAAATGTGGGAGCAATTAATGTGCTTCTGGCACGAGCAGCTATCTCAATTTGCCAAATAGGCTTATCGGCACGCGGTGCGTGGTTAAAACAAATATTTGAAAAATCACTGCGATAGCAAAACAGATTAACGAAGCCTATGGCCTGAAATAACAGACAGAGCAACACACAATAAAGAGAGAAAAGAAAAAAAGAAAGGTTCAAGAAGCTTATTCAATGCCTACTTCTCTGTAGTGGTTTTAACTTAATGCCGGACAATTAGCGCAAGAGAGTATGCTACGAGTTCTGTATCTTTGAGCTCTTGTCTGGGCTTGTAAAGTGGCACAGACTTTAACTACTTGCGCTTTGCAACAAGTCTACACTCTTGTTTCTTAAGTCAGCGTCAATCCAAAATATTCTTCCTTCTTCTGAAAATAGAGGTTGAGTCTCGCATTTGCATACCTGAAAGGAGAGAAAAGGGTGGGTTGAGAATGTAGGGATTTGCTTACTGCACAGTAATAATGAGGTTAATAATAAAAACAAAACAAAAAGGGATAATACTGCTGCCTGAGTGAATACACATATTGTACCAGTAAGACTCCCTAATCGGGAGATAAGCGACCGTAGGTCTCGCTAGAAGAGGGCCATGTGAGAAATGAGGGGTGGGGTCTCCGCGTTGCCTTGGCGGACGAATAGGTACCGGCCCCGGCTCTCCCGGACGCTCCTAGGCCGAGTTAGGGCATTTTATGTGAGCTGCAGTGGAGGGGGTCCTCCACTGGGGGCGCCACCACTTTTGCATCCGTTCTGGAGTACCAGGAGTGGGTGGTCCCCGGGAATTCCCCGTGAGCAGCCCCGTGGGGGTGGTCATTTGGTCATTTTTGCACATTTGGTATTTTTTTTACACCTGGGGGTCCCCCAGGGACCTGGGGGTCCCCCTAGAACTCCGGGGGTCCTTGGAGGTTGTAGTTTGACAGGCAAGGAGTTTGTGTGGAAATTTTGGCATGGATCGGGGCAACGGTGGCCGAGATATGAGTAGGGGGAAAGTGTGACGTGTATGTGGTAATGTTTTTACACCTGGGGGTCCCCCAGGGACCTGGGGGTCCCTGGAACTCCGGGGATCCTTCGAGGTTGTAGTTTGGCAGGCAAGGAGTTTGTGTGGAAATTTTGGCATGGATCGGGGCAACGGTTGTGGAGATATGAGCAGGGCAAAAGTGTGACTGACTGACGGACTGACAGACAGCCCCTGGAGCTTTTGATAGTAAATGCGACCTATGGTCGCAATTATTTGAGAACAAGAGTGTTTTTCAGGGCGTTTTTATCAGGCAGCCAAAATGTTTACCACTGTGTGTGGGACAGTGTTGATTTCGTCAACTAAAACTATGACGAAAAATGTGTGTCGACGAAAACTAAATAAAAACTAAATAAAAACTAACCTGTGATGACTAAAGACTAAATATATTGACAATTTCGTCAACAAAATAAAAACTAGACTAAAACGGTAGGGAGAGACTCGTGGAGGAGAAAGTCATTTTATGTTTGGTTGCTCTCAGGTGTTGCTTGCTGAAACTAGCCGACTACACAGAGTTGCCTTTACACCTGTACTTCACAGACACCAGGGTACTGGCCATGACACTGACCAGGATATTGATGGATATTGACACCAGGACCATGATACTGACACCAGAACACTGACCGGGATACAGATACCAGTAGGGCTGTCACGATTATGACATTTTACGTGGCGATTAATTGTTCACTCAAATAATTGCGATTAACGATTTAATTGTGTATTTGTTGTTGACAATTACATTTCTGTTTGGCTTTTAGGCTTTGAAGTTGCACATGGCAATCATGACACATAACATAAATATAGGAAATTATAATGTATATAGAAATTACTGACATATTTGACAATTTTATACTTAAAAAAGTACACTGATAGTGGAAATAACATTGATAATGGAAATAGCCGATCTACAAGCGACGCGTTGTGAGTTTGTAGATCTGCTATTTCCACTACTTTTTGAAAGTGTTTGAAACTATATTAACATTTCTCAACATGGAAACGATTATGACGATTATGCAAAATAATTGCGATTACCTCAAATAATTGCGATTAGACGATTATGTAATAATTGTGACAGCCCTAGATACCAGGATACTGACATCAGGATACTGACCAGGACCCCAGGACCATGATACTGACACCATAGCATCACAAATAACACAACATGTATGTATGGGTTATGCAGTAATGTAGTTATCACAAACCTGTCCTTATGACATCTTCAATGTCATAAGGACATTTCCACAAGGCTTCATTCACTAGTTGAGGCAAGGTCAAGACCCGCCCTCGCACTCTGCCAAATTACAACATTCAAAACAAAGGATTTAAAATACATAAACATTAAATATACATTAAAATGCGATCCATCTCTGCCGGTCAGGGCAGGCATGTACCAATTGAGCGCAACGTTTTGCTTTTGTTCGTCTGGGCTCGAGACTGCCACCAAAAGTGTTAATATTTCACCTGATCACATTCGTGCAAGTGCAATAGTCTCTCTCTGCTGCATTTTCATGGTCAGTAAGCGTGATGTCCGTAGATGAAATGCGCTTGATGTCATGTCATTTACTGTCATTATTTTTTCTTTTTACATATCATTTTTTTAGTTCAATTGCATTGCCTCATACACATGTTTATTTGATCAGGTTTTGTGTGAGGATATAGCACTCGCACACACACACACACACACACACGCACACACACACGCATGCATGCAAGCAAGCACACACACAAAACTGGCACACCTGTAACCAACTGACAGCTTCATTACAGACATTCACACCTATGGGAGCTGCCCATGCAGTAACAATTTTATAATGTTGGCCACTACTGTCTAGCACAAACTGTATAATCGAGTGTCTTGCTCAAGGGCATCTTGCCATTATTGTTGAGGGAGTGCCGGGTGGATAGAATCACTCACATGCCCCATCCAAATGAGTTTGTCCAAGGATTGGAATCGACAACCATGTTTCGCAAGGCCACTGCTAACCAAATTTGAATAATAACCCATATCTGTGTCAAGAGAGATGGAACGCATACATTGTACTGAATAATTCCACAACCTGTCCTGCTAACGTGTTCTCATTTTGTAGAACTCTTTAATTCAATTCATTGGGAAAAAAATGAATTGCCCTGCTGACACACGCAACGCACGCACGCACGCACGCACGCACGCACGCACGCACGCACGCACGCACACACACACACACACACACACACACACACACACACACACACACACACACACACGACCATTGACCTTAACCCTGATTCTGTAAAGACAGCATCCTTACCATACAGTACAATAGATTGGGTGGACACATCAAACAGAGTTTCATGAAAGCATTCACTCGCTGGAGGGACAAGAGAACCAGAGAATCTTTTGAGCAGATAGCTATTCGAGAAAAGAAAGGAAAACTAAAAGCCAGGGTCTCTCTGAAGGGCGGATATGAAATATTTTTAGTGCAGGGAAATGCATGACTTTCCTTCACATTGGAAAGCATCTGTGGCCAAAAATCTGTTGTCGAATGGGCGGTGTGCAGACTGTCGTGTTGAGTCGTAAGCTGTAGGGAAGCTTCAAAAGCCGACGAACTTCTTCGACCAGTCTCGCGTAGTCAGACAACCATTCCGCAATCTCCGAATGGCTGCTATATAGAGTCTGGAACCAAACCTCCCGAAAAGGCGAGTAACGGAAGTAGAAACTGCTGCACTGAACTGTAGTCCCTTTGGAAACATACCAGAAGCACGCTAACACAGACAGAGTAATTTGAGTGGCATATTGTTGTTATGTGTGTATAGAGTGTTATACAGTAAATATTTCTGCTGCTGCATGTGTTCTCAAAATGCAGACACTAAAGTGTGGGCCGGTGCACGTGCGCATGTGTTCAAACACCAGCTGTCAGCTGTCCAATTTTCTCTGAAACAAACCTAAGCGTATATTCTCCTTTTGCACAAAGTAGTGCATTGCAAGATAGAGGGCGCCAGATCCCTTTTAGTCACACTGTACCACTACTTCCTGTTCATCCACAGAGCATTGATTCTAGTTGTTTTCTCCATTAGATTTCTTTTCACCTTTTTCAACTTTTATTACTTGGGATGGTAAAAAGATGAGGCAGACAAATAGAATGTATTTTAAAATAAAAGTTGAAAAAAGTGAAAAGAAAGTACTTTAATCTAATGGAGAAAACAACTAGAATCAATGCTCTGTGGATGAACAGGAAGTAGTGGTACAGTGTGACTAAAAGGGGCGGCATAGCTCAGGGGTAGAGAAACTGGTATTAGAGCACGAAGGGTATAAATCCCGAAGGGTTCCCAGTTCGAATCCGGGCTCCCCCTGAGTTAATGTCGAAGGGTCCTTGGGCAAGACTCTGAACCCCTAATTGCCTCCGGTGAGTAGGTTGGTGCCTTGCATGGCTTCCTCCGCCACCGGTGTATGAATGTGTGTGTGAATGGGTGAATGTAATGCACAATCTATGTAAAGCGCTTTGGATTAAAAAGCGCTATATAAATGCACCATTTACCATTTACCATTTACCATTTACCATTTTTATCCCAAGATTTTGTAACCCATTTTTCACCCAGTGCCAATTGTCTAAAGTGTAATCCTGGGCGCTATCTCTCCCTCTGCCAACCTGGGGAGAGCCCCGAACTGAGCTCATGCTTCCTTCTATGCATGAGGAGTGAGCAGGCCGATGATGATTATGATGATGAAACGTTTGATTAGCCTACTTTGTGTATGCACAAGGCTTGTGCGGTGAGTATCATACAGTAGGCTACTCAAACAGAAATGACTAGGCTCCATTTCTTTTCTAATAATTCTGGCTGTTCATTATTTGGATCCTTAATTGAAGCAAAAAGATATGGACGTGTGCACATTGTGCTGCCGCTTCCTATAGGCGGCACACAGTGTTCTTTTATTTTTATTTTTTTTATAAAAATTAGTCCTAAATAAAAAAATACTTGCCTGGCATGCTCATACTCATATGGCTGCCATTACATCTCCTCACATTTTTGGCATTTTACTGTCTGTTTTTGCCGTTGAATAACCACAATGCAATTCTCCCACTAGCACTGGCCTGGCACGCCTACAGCATACACTACTGTGATCAATTGTCATCAAGTCAGCTGGATCTGAGAGTTGCCACAGTGCATGATGCTCTCCAAAAGCTAACTTCTAGAGAAAACACAATAGTTTTGCTTTGTTGCAGAAAACTCCAATAAATGGGATTTCTGAAGTACTGCATGCTTTTGCCCTTGGCCATTATAACAAACCTTTGAAAATAGAAGAAGCAGAATGGTATTTTCAAAAGCCTAGAAAATAGAAACATAAGAGATTGAAGTTTGTCCTTTAATAAGTGCTTTCATAAAGCCCTCAATGCCAAATCAATTTTCCTCTTCTTATAGATTTGTCAAGGCCACATAAAAAACAACACACGTCTTACTTGTTCCCTTTGCTGCTTTTCTCTCCACCTAAACGTCAGGTTGTATTGTGTCAAGAACTAAGCTTCAACTTATGCTGTTTATGCAGCTTTCTGTTTTTCTTTTTTTATGTAGATCCGCGCTCTTCCGATCAATTTCACACTCAACACGCCAGTCCCTTGGGTCCTCAGCAATGTCCATCAAATGCTGTTAACTTTCACGTATAATGGGTATAATACAAAACTACTTAGCATTGCTTTCATTTCTACACAACCATATTGTTTAACTGTTAAATAATTGTAAAACTAATTTATCCGTCTGTCTTTCAATGTTATATGAGATACTTAAAGTGTGGTTCCTGTGGAAATAAGCCTTTCGGCTTTCTAGGATCTCCTTTTAGTTGACCTTGTACCAGTGATTTGTACTGTCATGAAACTGTACTTTTTTCTATTGCAAACTTCTAATAAATTCTTCAATCAATCAATCAATCAATCAATAAAAGGGAATTAGGGAGTCTGTCTGCTTCCTATATTTCATGTAGGGGTGACCCACAAATGCGACAATAGAGGAGAAGACAGTAGAGGGGTGACACAAGAGAGAAGACTCCATCGATCACTGTCCAAGGTTCCTTGAAAGACGGGGGTCCTAATCACGTATTTCTATTGACTAAAAGATAATTAATAAATGACATTATTAATCAGGGGATGAATAGTTTAAAGAAAGAAAACATCCAGTGGAATTTGCTTTGCTGTTGAGAATTCAAATATTTCTCACTGTCACTTCGCAATCACTGTGGGCTCGCGAGCATACGTATGTTATCTTCATTATTTATCGATCAAGTTCTCCTCAAAATGACATAATCTATCAGTCAAGTTCTCCTCAAAATGACGTAATCCATCAGTCAAATTCTCCTCAAAATGACGTAATCCATCAGTCAAGTTCCCTCAAAATGACGTAATCCATCAGTCAAGTTCCCTCAAAATGACGCAAGATGTATGTTATCTTCATTATTTATCTATCAGTCAAGTTCTCCTCGACAGTACAAAGGCAGGGCCCTTAGCCAATGAGGTGCAGCCACTGTTTCGTAGGAACAGTATTTCTAGTTAATATTTGACATTTGGGCCATGTGTAATCATGTTTGACTCAAGACTATTGTCTGCTGAAAATACCAGCAGTCCTCATACATAATCACATTCATCCTGGCTTTTATTAGACTGGACACCTAAAAGTAACATGGGCAGTATTTATCATCAGCAGCAACGAAACCGAGACGTTTTTCTATTCAGCGAAAAATACCAGGAAGTGAACTCCCTCAATTTGAAGCAGGTATTCCATTTCACAATGTGCTTTTGTGAACAACCCCCACACCTCCCCATTTGGGTTTTGCAGTCAAACCCAGCCCCCTTGCATCAAAACACATGCACGCCACGCACGCACGCACGCACAGACAAACAGACTTGCATGCATGCCCACACGCGCACGCACACACAATTTCCCCGGCCATAATAATGTCTTTGTCATGTAAAGGGCTCGCCTCGCCAGCGCGTCCGCAAACTCCAAACCGCGGCCTCTCAGACACTTTCAGCACATGAGCGAAATCATGAAAAGAAAGTAAATAGAGAGGGGGATCGAGGGTGTGTGTGTGTGTGTATGTGTGTGTGTGTGTGTGTGTGTGTGTGTGTGTGTGTGTGTGTGTGTGTGTGTGTGTGCAGGGGCGTCACACCAAATTCTGGGCCCTGGGTACAAGGATTCACTACGGGCCCGCCATGAATGTTAACTGAATGAAAAATAGCAGATTATACAAGCTCACAGCGCGGCACCGAGTGCCGCGCTGCGAGCTTGTAGATCTGCTATTTTTGAAAAATTGTGAAAATGTGTGCAAGAAACCTATGTTTCCATTGTCAGTGGTGCTCAAACTTTTTCATGTGAAGGACCCCCAAGATGATATGTATTTGGCCACGGACCCCCATCTCAAAATATTTAGCTCCAGGGACCCCCCGCCCCCCAGAAGCAAAATTTTAGTTACAAACGTTCGCTTAAAAAAATACATATATTCAAAGATTTGCACACATTTTCACGACTTTTCAAAAAAATAGCAGATCTACAAGCTCGCAGCGCGGCACTCGGTGCCGCGCTGTGAGCTTGTATATCTGCTATTTTTCAATAGCTAAAGTTACAAGGGCCCCTCCACCTTGGGCCCTAGTAACTCAGTCCCACTCCCCCCCCCCCCCTTGTGACGCCCCTGTGTGTGTGTGTGTGTGTGTGTGTGTGTGTGTGTGTGTGTGTGTGGGGTGGGGGAGTAGCATTCCCCTTGTGGCTCCCCATTGTCACATCTCCATATGGGCCTGGTTAGAGCACACGGCCCGACCGACGCCTGTCACCCGATGGGAAGTCAGGAGAGATTTGGCCCAGGGGGATAACAGCAGGCACGTGCACACTGCACACATAGACATCAAAGGGGGCTTGAGCCCCTGCATGCCCTTTTATCCGTCTGTAAAAAAGTGCCCAGCTCTCTCCAGACCATGAATGCAGTTTTTACTATGGTGAAAGAAATGCAAATGCCATATCTGAAAGGCAGCATTCAAGACAATTGCCTTGTCCAAACTCTCCCTCTCTGCCCTCTCTATGCAGAAATCCATACCGGAAATACCACATCTCCAGTATTGACTTGATTATGTTCTTGACTTGTTTAGTTCAGTGTGGTATCAAGCACCGAAAATAGCTCTGCTCTGCTATTTTCGATATTTTCACCAAAAGGCCCTTTTAAAAATTTCAGCCTCTGCCTCTAACATTCTCTGCACGTCCCTGGATAACAGAGAAACAGGACTGAAGATGCACGCACACTCGTGTGCGCGCACGCACGCACGCACGCACGCACGCACGCACGCACGCACGCACGCACGCACGCACGCACGCACGCACGCACTCACACACACACACACACACACACACACACACACACACACACACACACACACACACACACACACACACTGTGTGTGTTAATGCAGACTCATTAGGAAGCATAAAATGCAAGAGATTATGCACTTGGAAAACCTGTCATTCTACGCTAAAGTAATGTTGAATGTTGAACATGCTGCTGCCGTTACTTTCTCCCCAATCCTGCTGCCGTTACTTTGCCGTTACTTTGCCGTTATCTACAAGCACACAGCGCCTCGCGGTGCGAGGCGTTGTGTGCTTGTAGATCGGCTGTTTTCACTAGTTTAGTTCATTTTGTAAATGATAAATACAAAACGAAGTTTTGGACATACAAGGTTTCCACTCGACAACGACGATATATAAGGCTTTTATAATTTTTTGCGGCTCCAGACAGATTTGTTTTTAGTTTCTTTGGTCCAATATAGCTCTTTCAACATTTTGGGTTGCCGACCCCTGAACTAGACTGATGACCGCCGACAGCCAGAAGAAAAGAGTCAACAAGTTGTATTCTGGGCTCCTGACCACTTCTGCCAATTAAGTCTGACAACTGAACATACAGTATGGACGCAACAGACAACTAGTACTACTGTAGCAATACACAGCCACATGGCGGCCACATGCACAACACATACATACAGTACAAGCCTAGTGCTATAAACTCTTTCCTCTACATCAGGGGTCTTCAATGTTTTCAGGCCAAGGACCCCTTTGCTGAGAGAGAGAGAGATAAAGCAGGGACCCCCACTATGTATTGTATGAAATTGTGTTGCAGATTCATAGATTTCTCAGACATTGTAGACTTGTTTGACAGCACTATCATCAGTGTAGGTTGTTGGTTTAATGTGTATTTTTAGACATTGAACCAATTGAACCGTCAATACTTAGTCTGCTCTTCTTTTCCCTCTACACCAAACCTTTTTTTGCCAAGAATAGCCGATCTACAAGCTCACAACGCCTCGCGCTTGTAGATCGGCTATTCTTGGCTAATGTTCCTCAAAGAATAGGGATTCAAGTGGTTAGTGTGGAAAAAATAAAGTTCTTATCACACAAAGATTTGGAGGACTCCCTGTAACTCTGAGGACCCCCTAGGGTCTGTTGAAGACCCCTGCTCTACAATCGTACGCATACTTTATATTCTGGGATTGTAAGAAGGTCCGGCCTTTCTGGGATGTCATACACTCGGTTATTTGTTAAGTATTGGGATATGAAATTCCTAATTTATGCCTAGACATTGGTCTCATAGAGGAGTCTGTACAGGCGGGGAACAAATATCTAATTAAGATTTTACTGATCGCTGCTAAAAAAGCAATTTCTAAGAACTGTCTCAAGGACCTCACTCCGGAGACAATGGAGGACAATTATGGACAATATACAGGACATGGAACAGTTAACGTTCAAACTGAAGATAAAAGAAGAACTTTTTAATAAAAGATGGGAAAAATGGTTGATGTATAGATTCAGAAGAGGTGAGCTGCTGATGTGAAGGTGAAGAAAGTGTAACCCCAATGTTATTTTTTTTGTCTTTGTGCGTGTTTTGTATCATGTGTCTTTCTTTTTTGTTTTATTATTGTCTTTGTGTATCTTATTGTGCAATCTTTAATAGACAAAGTTAAAAAAATATATAAAAATCACACCCAATGTGAAGTGAGCGGTGGTCGTGCTTGCATAACGTCTTCAGACTAGGATTTGAGTCTAGGATGTACAGGCTATGCTACACACACACGTTTTGCTATGGCAAAACGCTGAGGAAAAAGGCTACAGACACACGCACAGCCACTCTATGGAGCGGTTTACCACCGCTCAAAAATAAAAAATAAAAGTTACCCAAAATGGACAGACACTACTACTTACAGTAGCATTCTGAACACACTGTCATTTTTATACCAGACGAAAAACAAAGGAGCACTTCATCCACACACAAAAATAGCGTCCGCATTCTCCCTTCTCCAGCTCAGGGGCGCTCGGGGATTTTGAAACTAGAAGATGGGGTACAGCAAGGTGATTGAATTGAGGGAAGCAGTACCTTCAAACATCAGTCTCCCCCCCCCCAACCCCCCAACCACCACGAGCTACCACCCCTGCCCTTAAACTCATTTTGGTTAACCCCCCCTAGCAGGGGTGTCTCACCAAATCCTGGGCCCTGGGTACAAGGATTCACTGCGGGGCCCCCATGAATGTTCTTCATAGGGGGGGGGGGGGGGGGGGGTTTAACCCATTTAGGCTGGGAACCTATTCCTATTTTGTGCTTCAACTATTGAAAAATAGCAGATGTACAAGCGCGGCAAGCTTGTAGTAGCTTGTACTTTTTTTGAAAAACGTATGTTTCTATGTCAGTGATGCTCAAACCTTTTCATGTGAAGGACCCCCCAAAACGATGTATTTGGCCACGGACCCCCATCTCAAAATATTTAGTTCCAGGGACCCCCCAGGATTATTTACAGGGACCCCTCAGAAGCAAAATTTGAGTTACAAATGTTCGCTTAAAAATATTCAAAGATTTGCACACATTTTCACGACTTTTCAATAATAGCAGAACTACAAGCTCTTGTAGATCTGCTATTTTTCAATAGCTGAAGTATATAAAATGAAGGCCCCTCCACCTTGGGCCCTATAGTAACTCAGTCCCACTTCCCCCACCCCCCCTTGTGACGCCCCTGCCCACCTAGTTAGAGAGGGAAGGTAACCCGACTCTGGCTGTGCACTTTAGGACAACCTCAGACGTCTAGAGCGGGTGCATGTGGCCAGGCTAGCGCTGAGGGCCGGGGGCCGGGGGGGCCCGGACCGGGGATTGGGGGATGAGAGGAGAGAAGGTATATAATGGAAGCGGTAGGAGCGACGATGGCTCTAGCTGGAACAATAGAGGCTCTGTGTCTGCGCTCGGAACCCCTCTGGATCACATTTCCTTCCAGGTCCAGCCGCTCGAAATGAGACAGCCGTGTGCGCGCGCGCGTGTGTGTGTGTGCAAGTGTCTGAACATAAATATATCAGCATGTGTGTATGTGCGTGTGGGTGTTTATCTGCGTCTGCTCTGCGTGCGTGTGTGTGTGTCTGTGTGTGTTTTGTGTGTACGTGTGCGTGCGTGTGTGTGTGTGCGTGTGCGTGTGCGTGCACACCAGTGTTTCTACAATGTATATATCGTCGTTGTCGTGTGGAAACCTTGTATGTCCAAAACCTTCCTTTCATTGTTATTATTTTAAAAATGATTTAAAATAGTGAAAATAGCCGATCTACAATCACACAACGCCTCGCAATCCGAGGCGTTGTGTGCTTGTAGATCTGCTATTTTCACTACTTTTGTGCGACACTTTTGTATGATGTAGTAGGGCTTTAATTCACGACAGAAAATATACAAATTTGAAACTTGGAGATACGAGGTTTCTGCCCGACAGTGACGATATGCAGTATGTGTGTGTGCGTGGGAGTGTTTTTGTGTACCTGTCTACATTGTAAATGTGTTTGTATTGTGTCTATAATGTGTGCGTGCGTGCGTGCGCGTGTGCGTGTGTGCGTGTGTTGTGTGTGTTTAGTGGGGCTATACCTATGGCTGCTTTAGCTAGAGGAGAGTTTAGGGGGAAACGCCACACAGGGGAGGAGGAGGGTGCCGTCTGTCGATAGCAATTAGGATCACGGTCGTGACAGCGGTGGCGGCGGCAGACAGGCAGGCAGGCGGGAGGGAGGGAGGGAGGAGAGAACGAGAGAGGAGGGAGGAGGGAGGGAGCGGCAAACTTTTCACCCTCGTGAACTTCAGTGTTGTCGGGTGCGGTAGGACAAGAATGCCTTCAGAAGCACTGGTCCAAAGTCCCTATCAGGGGTGTTGCAGCCAAATTCTGGGTGCAAGGATTCACTGCGCTTTAACTATTGAACAATAGCAGATATACAAGCTCACAGCGAAAAGTGTCGCTGCTGTGAGCGTCGATCTGCTATTTTTGAAAAGTCGTGAACATTTTGCAAGTCTTTGAATATTTCAAATCCTTTATAGTTTTTTTTTTAAAAACCTATGTTTCTATGTCAGTGGTGCTCAAACGTTTTCACGTGAAGGACCCCCAAAATGATATGTATTTGGCCACGGACCCCCATCTCATAATATTTAGTTCCAGGGACCCCCCCAGAAGCAAAAATGTAGTTACAAATGTTCGCTTACAAAATACATATATTCAAAGATTTGCACACATTTCCACAACATTTCAAAAATAGCAGGTCTACAGGCTCGCAGCGCAGCATTCGGTGCCGCTGTGAGCTTGTATATCTGCTATTTTTAAGTCTTTGAATATTTCAAATCCTTCTAGGTTTTTTTTGAAAAACGTATGTTTCTATGTCAGTGGTGCTCAAACGTTTTCACGTGAAGGATCCCAAAAATGATATGTATTTGGCCAAGGACACCCATCTCAAAATATTTAGTTCCAGGGACCCCCCCAGAAGCAAAAATGTAGTTACAAATGTTCGCTTACAAAATATTCAAAGATTTGCACACATTTCCACGACTTTTCAAAAATAGCAGATCTACAAGCTTGCAGCTTGTATATCTGTGAGCTTGTATATCTGCTATTTTTCAATAGCTAAAGTATAAAATAACTAAGGCCCCTCCACCTTGGGCCCTAGTAACTCAGTCTCAGTCCCACTTTCTCCCCCTTGTGACGCCCCTGGACCATATCAATGCATACGTTTTTCCCTGTCAAGCCTACAGTACGCATATCATGAATTGTGATATTTATTTTTTATTTTTCGACTCCACATGATGTATGGGTTAGAGTGGCGAAAGCCAGTTGATTTATTAGTAATTCATTTCTATGTACTAACTACGGTATGTTTGGTGACACATTAGCTAAGCTGTAATTATAATAATTCTATCATAAACCTTATAAGCGTATGAGCCCATAAATAAAATATCTCAGATAGGAAGAGAAGTCTTCCTATCTGAAATATTTCAGACGACCGATAATTTAATTTTGACTTTGACCTTGATTGTGACCTAAAGCTTAGTAACGACTAAGATCCTAGTAACCGACTAGCAGGGCTCTTCAACGTTTTCAGGCCAAGGACCCCTTAGTTGAGAGAGAGATGAAGAGACCCCCACAACCTTCTCATAGATTCCATTTAGTTTCATTGTTGGACAGCACAATCATCAGTGTATTTTGGATTCATTTGTTTTTCAGATATTTAACCTGAACCGTCAAAACTTAATACATTTGACCTTTAACTCTGTACTTAGTCTGCTCTTTTTCCCCTCTACACCAAACCTCTTTGCCAAAAATAGCCGTCTACAAGCTACAAGCTCACACTGCGAGGCATTGTGAGCTGGTAGATCTGCTATTTTCGGCTAAAGTTCTCAGAATATGGACACTATGGTTCAAGTAATATAAAAAAGGAGAAACAAGTTTGTATCACACAAAGATTTGGAGGAACCCCTGTAGTAACCCTGAGGACCCCCTAGGGCTCCCGGACCCCCTGTTGAAGACCCTTGCACTAGGATAACACTTGCAGTAGCAACAGGTGAATGACAGAAAGACACCTCACTTTGTTAGTGTCTTTATGAGAAAAGAGTAAAACAAACCTTTGGAAGTCGAACTTAATAGAGGAGTATCGTGCCTGCAGGAATGCCCAAAGACTCCAGAAGAAGTTGGATGCCTGACAGAAGAGAAGAACGAAGAAAGACTTAATCTTCAATATGTAACTTAAATACTCACTGCACTGAAGAAAGATTTCTGATCATTGATATCAATATACTATTAACTCCAGCGGTATGGGACAGGCAATTTACATTATTACAATAATTATTACATTTATTACTATTATAAAAAATATTACCTCAACAGTATGTCTACAAACCCATAGGAGAACATTAGACCTTTATTTTTTAGATATTTTGTCTGTGAGAACTTATACTGTAACTGCCAGTGAGTCCTCGCATTCCTTAAATGCCCTTTTAAAAGCCCTATCCATCATAATCCAGCAATCAACCAAACTGTGAACCGAAAACGGTACCCAACAACCATGAGATTGGCAAACATTTATCTATAAATTGAATGGTAAAGTTCTTGGTACAGTAGGCCTACCGTGGAAGACAGTTTGACTGGCAGACTGTACGTTGAAACATTTTTGGTAGCAGTAATGTGGTTTATGCCTGCATGTACGTATATTCTCTGTAAACTTTTGAAAATCCTATTTTGCAAGAGCGTGTCATTCTCTTCGAGGATCGTATGGACACATAATAGCCATGCCGTTATGCTGTGCTGGGGACATTTCCCAAATACTGCAGGTTCTGTGAATTTCATTCATGTTAGTCCCAGTGGAATTTTATCACCGCAAATGCTGTTTATCTGAACGCTATATTTCGGAGACCTCCTCCTCACCCAGAAAAAGAACTCAGTGAAAAACAGAATTCAGCCAACAGTACACGTTATCAACTCCACTCCATCTTCTTTGCTGGTTGACTTTGAGTCGGTTTCTTTAACAGCTCCCCAAGCAGTTGCATGTCGCCTCAGCGACGTGCTCAGTCAGAATGACAAAGCTCTGCATTGAATGGTTCCCTCCTTAATGGTTTTCGCTCACTTAAGGCCATAGACATCCACGCCTCCATAAATTTCTGTTGTTTCCCCACCCGACAGTAAATCTTCATGATAGGACCACTAATAGCAAGGCCCTAATAGGATCCAGGCAAGCCTCTGTTCTGTGGCCCAGTGATATAATCACATTTTTATTTGATAATCAAATAAAGGGGTCCGGAATGAAATACTGGCAGAGGAGAATGTGGTTTTCCCCCCTTGGACTTTTTCCCCCCCTCCTCCCTCCCTTTCTTGGCAAATTTTCATCGGTAATCTCTGTCTTTGGGAGGAAGAGAGAGAGAGAGATTGAGCGCATTTCCATGATGATTAATAACCCCTCTGCATTAAGCGGCTATTAGCCTAACACTAAGCAGAGCCCGTCGGTGACAGGGAAGCCATTGAGAAAAACTGAGATTGAGAGTTGCGTACTATGGGTGACATCACAGAGGCTTTTTCCAATTCGTTTTACAGGCTTTAGCCTCCGTATCGAGAGACGCTGGAGGATCCCTGCGGAGGAAAAGACGAGTCACGCGTCGTAAAGACCCCACTGTGCCTTGGCACGCGCTCCCCGGGATTAAGACTTGAGAGGGGGAGCAGTCAGTCATCAGAACTTTGGCCGCTAGCCAGTCTTTGTCAGTGCCACACACAGAAGACGACGCAGACACAGTGGATGCTGTCGGTTACAGAGCCCAGAGGCCAGGGTGCTTTCCCTGGTTATCTGGAAGCGATGAAAACAATACAAACAGCCAAAGGCGTGATACTGAGTTAGGAATACTTAAAATAGTTTTTTGATGAAATGTGTCTCATTTGCATCACTTGGGACACTTAGCTAAAACTCCTACCTAGGGTTATAAGGAATAAACCAGGTTTGGGGGCTCATTACAAGTCACTAACAAGACACATGACTGTCAATTAGGACGTTTGCCGCTTTGTGGATTCAACCTGTGAATGTTTGCTTTGGTGATGACCGCCGAACAAGTGAATTGTGAGACATTTTCCTGGAAGCAGGGAAGCCATGTGTGACTCTTCTGCTCTGCTTGTCAGACTAATAATTCATTCCAATGGACAATGACGAGGACAGATAATAGAGCATTCACAAGTAGCAAGTGGGTTGGAATGAGTACAACAGTGGATCAGCCAGAAACAATACATTTTTGGGAGGGGGAATACTTCAGCCTTCAGCCTCACATTTTCTTGATGAATAGTCCCTCGAATCAGATAGGAGACGGCAATAATTCTCTCATGATTGTCTCCATAAACAAGCATGTTGTCCTTCATTTCAACACCAGTCTTTTATATAAATGAGTCGGGTTGGGAACTTGGCTTAACCACGGGTGTCAGTGAGCGATTTCTCCCACTTTCCCCAGGAGTCAGGGGTCCTCCTCGGTTTGTCAAAGACAATCTGATTTCAATCAACATCATGTTATCGCTGCTCCTACTCCATTCCAGACTACCCTCCCCAGGGACGTGCTGGGCCCCTGATTCAGCCCGGGAAAAAGAGTTGGAGAGGCCCTCATTGCGCGCTATATAGAGAGAGATCTCTCTATAGTGCTGCTGCTACTCAAAGATTTGCCATGCATGAATTAGGCCTATATTTCGTTATTGTCGGGTGGAAACCTTGTATGTCCAAAACCGTTTGTTTTGTATTTATCATTTAAAAAATGATTTAAACTAGTGAAAACAGCCGATCTACAAGCACACAACGCCTCGCACCGCGAGGCGTTGTGTGCTTGTAGATCTGCTGTTTTCACTACTTTTGTGCAAACAGTTTAATTTTTACTTTTGTGCTAACAGTTACATTTTTTTCCTAATGGCCCGGCCTGGACCGGACGAGAATGTACCGGCCGTTCGGGAGTTGTCCCGCTTTTCCCAATGGCCAGCACGTCCCTGACCCTCCCCCTCCTCCTACTTCCCCTTCTTTCCATTTCTCTGGCTAAGGCGTCGGTTATTTCAAAAAAAGTAATATGCTTTCTCATCATTTCTGGCGTATTTCAAGAGACATTCACACCAGCCCAAAATTGCGAAGACAATTCCACATATTGTGTCAAAGTTATGAGAGCCCTTTCAGACGATAGACCCGCACCGCTTGAGCCGCCAAAGAATGAAAATTGTGGTTGTAAGAAAAATAATTTTGGCTGCTGTGTTTCATTTTTCCAAGCGGCGGTTTTTAATCAACTCAGACGGGGTCCATCAAACTCCGTACAGCCGTAGGTCAGCTGTAGATAGAGGGTGGGGTTTGTTGGGGTTAGGTGCAGGGGAACTTTGAGGTGCTGGAAAAGAAAATTGCTAAAATGTGATGCTTAAAGTGTTGCCACCCTGCCATTGCTTCTCACAAACATCCACTGAAGAGGTTGGCGTACATATGGATATAGTTGAAATGCATACACTGGTGTTATCCTATTATCTTTTATATATTTAAACCACTCCTAAAAAAATAAATTACTTTGATTTGCCACACTTAAGCTGAAGTGTTCCAGTACCACAATGATGAATCAGCAGCAAGTTTTGTTCCTTTTCTTTAAATTAATAATAATAACAGTGGAGAGAGAACAAAGAGGAATTCCTTACCAGTGAGAATTTACAGACTTGAATGTAGAGCCTTGTAACTTCTGTCTGCGTAACGGTGGTCTCTCGTCCTGTACTGTGTTTATAGCTCTCCAGGTAGGCTGTCAGCCAGTCCCTCTGTAGTTCACCGCTAGGGTACAGGGTGTAGTCAACATCATTTACACCTTTCACACACACACACACACACACACACACACACACACACACACACGCACGCACGCACGCACGCACGCACGCACACGCACGCGCACACACACACACACACACACAAACCGTTTTTTCATGATAACTTATTGTCCTACGATATAGAAAATACTTCAATAATGTATCTAAAAGTCATGCCTATCACAATTCCATTTTTGGAGCTGTGTGGAGCTCCCTATACGTGGCCGTGTGTGTGGGTCTGTCTGTCTGTCTGTCTGTTTGTCTGTTTGTCTGTCTGTCTGTCTCCGGGTATGTAGCCTGCACTCCTGCAGTAACCTTTTCTGGCCACACATGTTAAGGGAGGGGCGCTGTTGCACACACACACACACACACACACACACACACACACACACACACACACACACAGCTCCACTTCGAACAGAGGTTCGATTTTTTATCTTAGAGTGATGAACATACACACATACAGTAAGGTACAGCCAGGTCATAACACTACAAACAACTTTATATCACAGACTTATGAAGGACTGTTTTATTCAAAGTGACTCACAGCAATAATGAGGAGACCCTACCACAAAATTCATTGAAATGATTCCCAATATCAAAGGCCTGGAAGTTGTAGTCTGCATACTCATAGTCAATAAATCTCACCATTCCTAAAAGAGAAAAATAAATGTAAAAGTAAGTGGTGCTGTATATACAGTATATAGAGCTTTTGTTCAAAGCGTTTTACAAACAACCATTAACAAAGTGGTTCTCAACCTTTTAAGGCCTTGACAAAAATGACCCCCAAAATATGATTATTTTGGGGGTCCACACACCCTGACGAGCACTAAGAGTCGAGGAATTACATGTTGTAATAGCACGGTTCTATTGTGAAAATAGCAGATTTGCGAGGCGTTGTGACAATTTCTGTCTCAATTTCTGTCTCTAATATATTATAGTATTAAAAAGTCCTTAAATTGTCACTTCAGAAATGTGACAATGTGACAGTAAACAAACTTTATCTTGGTTTGTTTACTGTTGAGTGAGAAAACAATGTTGCACATTAAGTTAATCATCTGGGGACCCCCCCCCCCCCAAAAAAAAATAATAATAATAATAATAATAATTTGGGTATCCCCTGGGGTTCCCAACCCACAGGTTGAGAACCACTGCATTAACACACGAATGGCGGAGGCAACCATGCAACGCAACAACCTGCTTCAGGAGAGCAGTCAGGGGTTAGTGTCTTCATGCTCAGGGGCAATTCAACATAAACCCCAGGGGGATCGAACCGGGAACCAAGTGGACGCTCCATCTCCTGAGCTACTGTACTGCCGCCCAGAAGCGGTTACCAGGACAACAGAAGGAGGAACACACACATCCAAGGCACAGGCATATAATTGATGTTTCGCTTCCCTTTGTCATTGTTGAAAGTACAGAATCAGTGTGAGTCAAAAGGACATTACGTCTGTATTGAGAGGAATGTTGTCCTTGTAAAAAAAAAGAATCTTTCACAATGTGCCAAGGTTCCCAAATTGCAGTTTGTACAGAATAAGTTGGCTAGCCTATGATAAAGATGAAAAAAAAAAAAAAAAAGATTTCTTCTCAACAATAGATAAGAAAATAAGATCTAGGACCTAGGTCTTCTTCTTGGAAATATTATAATATAAATGGGCCCATTTGTGGAACACTAGCTTCTTCTTTCATATTTTTGATAAGCATTATTCATAGTCATTGAAAAGGAGCAGGTTCGGCCTATTTTGCCCGTTTCATTTGTTTGAGCTACAGTGATTCTTTTGCTCCGTGTGCGACAGGGCAGTCAGTCTCTTATTCCAAACAGTCGAGACTTTGTGCTATCACTTCTGATGAATGATGAAAGAAAAATTCTTGTATCTTGGGAATGGGCTTATTCTATGTAAAATGACATATTGTACGCATGCCCCCAACCACTGAAATAAGAATCTCTAAAACAATAGAAAGAAGTAAATGAAATAATTTTAACACTCATCTTCTTTAATTGCAATCTAAAATATGAACCCTTGTTGTAAAAAACTAAAGTTGTCCTTTAAGACTATTCATTCATACACAGTATGAGGATTAACATCTTTCAACCTGGCGTACCTATTTTGGGAATGTCAATAGGCACACCCAAAATAAAACAAAACATTGTATGTCATTAAGCATCATTTTGACATTCTTCAGATATGGCTAGTTCTTTTCTCTAATGGCCTTATTTTCTCCAGTGCCCCCTTATCTCTAAACTTCTTTGCTTTTTTTTTTCTTTTTTTTTACTATTTTGAAAAACATTTTTGAATAGTTCAAATAGCCGATAAGCTCATAACGTGTCGATTTAGATCAAGTACTTGAACAATTTTAAAACGTTTTAAAAAATGTAGGGAAGTTTATAGGGAAGGGGTAAGACACTGGTGAAAATAAGGTTAGGGTTATAGGGTACCATATCGTCACTGTCGGGCAGAAACCTTGTATCTCCAAGTTTCAAATTTGTATGTTTTTTCGCGAAGTAAAGCCTTGCTTCATCAGACAAGGCCGTCGCACAAAACTAGTGAAAACAGCAGATCTACAAGCACACAACGCCTCGCGGTGCGAGGCGTTGTGTGCTTGTAGATCGGCTGTTTTCACTAGTTTAGTAAATCTTTTTAAATGATAAAGATTTACGGTTTTGGACATACAAGGTTTCCACCCGACAACGACGATAAGGAGGAATCTACCGTAAGTTACCCTAGCTGCGTCCAAATTGATGCGTGAATAATTTACACCTGCGCCAACAACACGCCCCCCCCTCCACACTCACACAGCCAACCAACAATCACTCGCTCTCACCTTTGGTGTGGTTGTAAACAATGTTTTTGGTCAGAAGGTCATTGTGGCAAAGCACTACTGGAGAATCGATCTGAGATAGGTGTGTCTTCAGCGACTCCATCTCACTGGATAGTGTCTCAAAGCTGGGGACATCTCGCAGGGGCCCGGGACTGTGAGGGACGTAACAAAAACATCACCCATGGTGTCAGCCTTTGGTCTTTATTTGGATTCTTATTTAGTCAACTAATGCAACAGGGTTTCATACATGCAAATCGTCACTGTCGGGCAGAAACCTCATATCTCCAAGTTTCAGATGTGTACGTCTTTTGCCCTGCTTCATCATACAAGACCGTTGCACAAAACTAGTGAAAACAGCCGATCTACAAGCACACAACGCCTCTGATGCGAGGCGTTGTGTGCTTGTAGATCTGCTGTTTTCACTAGTTTAGTACATTTTATAGATGATAAATACAAAACGAACGGTTTTGGACATACAAGGTTTCCACCCGACAACGACGAAATACTGTATTTTGTGACAGTAGCCAAGATATACTCTATAACAGACCTGGGCATTGTACGGCCCGGGGGCCATATGTGGCCCTTTGGTTCACTCTGACTGGCCCGTGTAGGGTTAATGGCAAAATACAGAATAAACACATTTTCTAATTTTACCTCATGCATGGACTAAAGCTGCATTGAAGTTTTTTTATTCACGTACATATGGACGCAATGCGTACATCAGCACATGTGCGTGATGGATGTTGTCTCAATAACAGGCAGGTGGTCAGACTGGTCACAAGTCAAGACGACCTGCCTTACCTTACCCATCAAAAATGGCTAAAGTGGCTAAAGTCGATGCCGAATGCCGGGTTTTCAACATAAAATTGAGTATTTATTTACTGAAGTCGGAGGTAAAGCCGTGCGTTTAGTTTGCGGGGAGCACATCTTGCGGGGAGCACTGCTTTTTGACCTGGACCTCCACAATATTTTCTGTTGTTCATGTGGCCCCATGGAAAAAAATAATTGCCCACCCCTGCTCTACAGCATGCTACCAACATTTCTATAGTTACGATCCCTCGTTTTGCTTGATTTGCTTCTCTTCTATTGAATTCTGATAAATATGTTAAATACTGTATGTGAATTGTTTGGCAAGTGATGTCTCTGTCTGTCTGTCTGTCTATCTGTTTGTCTGTTTGTCTGTCTTTCTCTTTCTTTCTTTCAGTAATCGATTCTATTATGTCATGTTCTACTCTATTTTAAATGATATGTTCTGTTGAATTCCATGAAATTCTGTTCCAATCCGTTCCGTTTCATTCCATTCTGTCATGATTTATTCTATTGTGTCCTATTCTTTTGCTCTATTCTATGTTACTATTATGTTGTGATATAGTCTATTTCACTGTATTATATTATGTTATATTACAGTATGTTACTGTATCTCTTATTTTCTATTCTTCTCTTTTCTATTTTGTCATATTCTATTCTGTAATATGCTGTTATATTCAGTTTTATTCTGTCCTGTCCCACCCTGTCCTTGTGCTATTCTATTTCATTCGAGACGGAAGACGTTTTTGTAGCCAATGTGTTGAGATGAACTCAAGCCATGAACTCTGCACTGTACTTTTCAGTAAATAAGCTAAGTATTTGTAGCCAGCCTGGCTGAAGAGTTTACATGCCTTGTTTTCGCTCTGTTGATAACTCCATCGGTCACAGAGGGTCCTAATGTCACGGACATGAGCAGTGAAATGCACCTGGGAGAACCGCTGCACAAGCATAATTAATTTTCATGTTTCCTGTTCAATAGCAACGGCGAGCAAAGAGGCTAATTTAAACACTGCTCTACCTATTTACCCAATGGAGAACAAACAGACACGGTGGTATTATACACACTTGTCGACATAATTTAGAGAGGTCTGTCAGGAGCGCACAATAAAAGCAGAGACACAGAACCTTGTTTACAGTGATGATACAGGCTCTTGTGTCTCCTACTCTAGTCATCCTGTTTCCTCCTCAGCCCCAGACACATTCCCAAATCCCAGTATTTTCTTCTATTATACACTGTAAACCTTTTTAGGAGTGTATCCGGTGGATGAATGGGTGCGTTAGGGCATTCACGAATAGTGATTTTTAGTATTCGAATTATTCGACCTCAAAGTATTCGAATAGTCGAATATTCGACAGGGCTGGCCAAACTGTCAAATATTAAGTAAGCAAGAGGCAAACATTGTGAAAATAGCAGATCTACATGCTCACAAGCATGTAGATCTGCTATTTTCACAATATTTATCTGTGGAACCGAGTCACATTAAATGTAATACCTACAATTCCAAGTGTCTGTCAGGGTGGGGGTCCCCAGTTCAAATATGTTAATTTTGGGGGTCACGGCCTAAAAAGGTTTGAGAAGCCCTGGTATAGAGCATTAACAAATTCATCCACCAGCCAGGGGCATTGACAAAACAAAAAAAGCGAATATTCGACTTTGGTGAACAACGTCGAATAGTGACTTTGATATTCGAATATTCGAATATTTCGTGAATGCCCCAGGGTGCGTGTGGATAGACAGACAGTATATGTACGCGTGCAGGTTTGTTTTTGTGTTATTTCCAGCAATGTGTAAATCTACATCAGAATTGTGTTTAATGTCTTCCGTAAAAACAAAATTTCTTTAGGATTAATTGTAAACGTATTGAAATGTTAAAGTGCATCGCCGAATATTGTGGGTTAGGGTTGGGTTATAATTGAATTTGCATCTAAAATGTCCCTCTTAGAATTCCTGCCTCTAGTAACAAAATATATTTTCCTCTCCCCTCCTTGATACTGCATGTAATCTCTCTATCTGTCTTTGCTCTCTCCTTTTCAGAGCGAAGGTGCTGGAGCGCCATATCTTCCTAGTCACATATCTCGCTCTTCTTAACCAATGTAATTTGTGGAATTTCCTCCTCTTTGGCGATTCATAATAAATGCACCTTATTTACATATGTTTTCAAGCACCAGCAACCCTCTCGCACGCACACACACACGCACGCACGCACGCACGCACGCACGCACGCACGCACGCACGCACGCACACACACACACACACACACACACACACACACACACACACACACACACACACACACACACACACACACACACACACACACACACACACACACACACACACACACACACACACACACACACACACACACACACACACACACACTTTTGTGTGTGATTTGTCAGAGTGCAAACGGGAGAACACCATGGGGGGTCGGTGGAGAGGAGGAGGTCGCGCTCCCTCGCTTTTTCTCCTCTTTTTTTTTCTGAACACCTCTTACGCTCTCACAGCTGCTGGAGCTTTTCTCCCTCATCTCTCTCTCTCTCTCTCTCTCTCTCTCTCTCTCTCTCTCTCTCTCTCTCTCCGCTCAGCGGGCGACTCGAGGACCTCCTCTGCAGGTGCAGCCTCTTCCTGCCCCCCCCCCCTCTCTCCATCTCTTGCTCCTTCCTTTCTATCTTTCTTTCTTTCTTTCTTTCTTTCTTTCTATTTCCTCTGAAGAACGCATTCAACTCAGAAGCCACTCACACATTCCCAAGTACAAAAGTGTCTCTGATGGCATGTTTAAAACATTATCGGCTTATTCACCACAATCCACACAAGAGTATTGATACATCATGAGTGTGCACGTGCACACGCACGCACAAAACACTATAAAATCCTTTGTGTTGATTACAGAGTTAACCACCCCATTTTATACTTGATGTGAAGTTATGTTGCGTGGTGAATGTCAAAGATCTATAATATCACAGTCTTTAGATCAAGGGTCTTCAACAGGGGGTCCGGGCCCCGTAGGGGGTCCTCAGAGTTACTACAGGGGGTCCTCCAAATATTTGTGTGATAGAAACTTGTTTTTTTCCACTTTTTTATATGAACCAATAGAACCCTAGCATCCATATTCAGATAACTTTAGCCAACAATAGCAGATCTACAAGCTAACAACGCCTCGCAGCTTGTAGATCGGCTATTTTGGGCTAAGAGCTTTGGTGTAGAAGGGAAAAAGAGCAGACTAAGTACATAGTAAAAGGTAACATGAATCCAAATACATTGATGATCCTGCTGTCAAACAATGAAACTACCGGTATATGGAATCTATGAACAGGTTGTGGGGGTCCCTGCTTCATCTCTCTCTCAACTAAGGGGTCCTTGGCCTGAAAACGTTGAAGACCCCTGCTTTAGATAAAAAAGGGAACTTTCTGAAAATGTTCACATACAGTATTGCCATGCCAAAAATAAGAGATGCCAGGTTGGTTAATACAGTGTATGTATCCTTTCAAACAAATACATGGGAGAATAGACAGCTGCCTTTTAATGGTGAAGCTTGTGGTCTTATCTTGTCTTGTGCTAAACTCAGGGTTCCCACTTCCCACACATTTTTACCAATTAATTTCCAAAACTTTTCCAAAACTTTTCCAGAATATTTAACCCGATTTCCAGGACTATATAACAATAATTCAGCTCAATAACGAGTCGCTTACTCCTATGCGCAATGCCTAAAGAGAGGTAGTGTATGCCAGTGGTTCTCAACCTTTTCAGGCCGCCCGTGACCCCCAAAAATAATAACATATTTGAACGGCACCCTGACGAGCACTAAGAGTAGAGGAATTTAGTAAAACACGGTTTTATTGTGAAAATAGCCGATCTACATGCTCACAACGCCTCGCAACGTGAGCATGTAGATCTGCTATTTTCACAATTTCTGCCTCTAATATTTCACAATTTGGCCAATGTTGAATTTTTCATTTCAGAGGTATTAACAAAATCAATAACCAAAGACAATGCATAGCCATTTTTTCCAGGACCTTCCAGGACCCTTGATCAATTCCCAAACTTTTCCAGTACTGGAAAAATATTTTTCTAATTTCAAAATATTTCCCAGGAATTTCATGGCCGTGGGAACCCTGTAAACTATACTGACCTTTCTCAATATGTAGTATATTCATTCTGCACATTGTTGCATTCACTTCTGCTGTCAGCATGTGTTGGGAGATTGGTACTGAGAGGATCAGTGGATGGTTTGCTCACTCAGCCATACAAATGCCTAAGCATAGCACCATCTATTGGTCTATTGAAAGTGGTGCAGGTGTCCTTGATGCACAGCATGAGCCAGCCGCAACCCCTAAAATAATCATATTTTAACTGGGGACCACCCCACCTGATGAGCACTAAGAGTTGAGGCATTACATTTTGTATAACACAGTTCTATTGTGAAAATAGCATGATCTACATGCTCACGTCGTGAGCATGTAGATCGGCTCTTCTCACAATTTCTGCCTCTAATATTTGACAATTTTGCCAATGAATAATTTGTCACTTTAGATGTATTAAAAAGTCCTTAAATTGTCACTTAAGAAACGTGCAGATACCCTCTATACACTTAAACTTTATGTTGGTTTGTTTACTGTTGAGAGAGAAAACAATGTTGCACATTAAGTTAACAATCTGGGGACCCCCCAAAATATTAAATTGGAGACCATCCTGAGGGTCCCGACCCACAGGTTGAGAACCACTGCTGTAGGTAATGACATATTTACACACGGCCATCCGGCTGCATTGGCCACGTGATGTGATTGAACAATGATTTATAACAGCCATTACACAGTGCTTCATCTGAGAACCCGGATTACTGTGGTGCTCTTTGCTCTCTCTGTTAGAGCAATAACTAAACCTCGGGTGAACACAATTAACAACATGAGTCCTAGACAGGGACGTGTGATTATGGATCCCACTGGGAAAGATGGATAAACACGCCCCGGACTCATTTTTGAAGCTTGTGATTGGCTGAACCGGACGTAGGGAGCGCTCCGTTGTAGTCACTTGGACCGCGCGAGGTGCACCAAAACCCAATTATCATTGCGTTTATCGTGCGCTTGCCCAGGCCGTATTCACCACGGCTTCGTAACCCGCTCTTCACGGGCACTCGCGCCTGCGGCGCTCGGGCGCGAAGAGCAGGACCAAGGTCCGCTGGCCTTCGCGCCGCTTGCAATGTCGTGGACAATAACTGAAAACGAGCGCTCTATGCCGTTTCCATCCATCTTTCCCAGTGGGATCCATAATCAGGCGACAGGGACGTGCTGGGCCCCTGATTCAGCCCGGGAAAAAGAGTTGGAGAGGCCCTCATTGCGCGCTATAGAGAGAGATCTCTCTCTATAGCGCTGCTGCTACTCAAAGATTTGCCATTTCAGATCATGACAAGTAACAAGCCAGTGGGCCAAACTGTACATGAGTTATATTTCGTCGTTGTCGGGTGGAAACCTTGTACGTCCAAAGCCGTTTGTTTTGTATTTATCATTTTAAAAATGATTTAAAATAGTGAAAACAGCCGATCTACAAGCACACAACGCCTCGCACCGCGAGGCGTTGTGTGCTTAGATCTGCTGTTTTCACTACTTTTGTGCGACGGCCTTGTATGATGAAGCAGTGCTTTGCGAAAAAATGTACAAATTTGAAACTTGGAGATACAAGGTTTCTGCCCGACAGTGACAATTTACTTTGTTGGCCGCCTAGCCCCCAAAATGGAACGAAGGAACATTTTATTTAAATTTTTTTCCTAATGGCCGGCCTGGACCGGCCGGGAATGAACCGGCCGTTCGGGAGTTGTCCCGCTTTTCCCAATGGCCAGCACGTCCCTGGTCCTAGATACTTCGTCATACTGTACAACTTATGACAAAATAGCCGATCAACATAATATCCCCCAACCCCCTATAATGACATGCACAAAATAGGGATGCCAAGTTGAAATTGCTTAACTACTTGATGTAATAGAAAACCTGCAGCTGTCTGGGTCGATATGATAAGAGTTGGTTGAATAGAAAACAGAATATACTTAGAATGATGGTGCTGCATGCCGAAACCAGCCAGGTAAGCTCACAACGCTTTGCATAAGACAGAGTTGAGAACCACTGCTGAAATCTGTGATATTCCTTTACAATCTATTCTCAAATTGATTACAATTCTCAAATTGGGCCGTGCTTTGTCAAGGTATTTATACTATATTAAATAGTTTCATTTACAAAATCCATTGGACTATATTATGTTCCATACAAATAGCCATTTATTATGGAATACTTGAAAGAAAACTCTTTCACTCTTAATATCGTTCTCAGATATTGTTTATTCTATCTTCAGCAATGTTATTATTTGTTTGTGAAAGTAAAACGTTATCAAGGTCTGACTAAATAAAGCACATCAAAATGGATGTCTCATTTTGTCACGTGTGCAACAATACATGAGCATATAGGAAATCACTGGTATGCAGGGAGAAAATGTGTGCTGTCTGTGTCTTGTCAACATCAGACACAACCTTAGATCCCTCAGAAGCTTTTGTCTCTGGGAATGCTGTAAGCTAAAACGACATCTTATCTAATAAAAAAAGAAACTGTCCCCCTCTCTCTGTTATGGATGACCCACTCAAGCGCTAATTGCCTTGCCCTCTCGCTTGCAAAACTCAAATGGACAACCACAGTCGCACAAAAGCAGACCCAGTTCTCTCTTTTTTCGCGTGGACTTCCGACCCCTTGGGCCAGCGAACGTAAACAAGGCTGAACGTTTGACTGATAAGGGAGAGCTCTGCAGGAAGCTTAGCGGCTCTCTGCTTCTCTCTCTTTGTAGTGTCTGGGGGAGACCCCTCTGAACCTTTCACCTCCTGAACTCCCTCTGTCTGAGATAACAATGTCATTGCCACAGAGCACCACCACTTCAGACGGCCAATGGGAGAGAGTGGTGGTAACCTCACTCCATGGAGCCAGAGGTGCCAGTGGACTGTGTCAGAGAGCACCAACTCAACAACTCTCCTTTATATTATCACTACTACTTACTATTTTTGGAATCATTAATGTATTTGAGAACTGGGTTGTCAGGTTTACCAACCTTTCAGGCACCTTAGGCCCTCAGTGGCCGCCTTTTGAAGCGGTGAAAGCCGCTTCCAAAGTGTGGCTTTGTCTGTCCCGTACATGTGGGCCATCTGATTGGTCAATTTTGTCTGTCCCGTACATGTCACGTACATGTGGGCCATCTGATTGGTCAATTTTGTCTGTCCCGTACATGTCACGTACATGTGGGCCATCTGATTGGTCAATTTTGTCTGTCCCGTACATGTCCCGTGCATGCTTGACCAATTGAGGATTGGTCAATTAAGCTTCACATGCCAATTTGGCCCTCCAGACAAAATCATTCATTCATTCAGAATTCATAAAAATATAGAACTAAAGCACATAGAAAGTATCTCGAACACAGAATGTATAGATCTAGAACACAGATTTCATAGCTCTAGAACACATAGAATAAAAATTCACCGCTTCACTTCGAACCGAGGTTTTTTTTTTTTTTTTTGTATAGAGTTGACTCTTTGTGATCCTAAAAAGTAGCATGGAATGTTTTTGCGACCGAAGGTCGCAGTTTATGAGAAATGTCACAGCTTGTCTCTGTGTGTGTACACATTTTTACAGTCTATGGGTTGGTTTCCTTGACACATCACTGTGACATCACAGGTGACATCACCTACTGTATGTAAAATATATGGAGGAAGACAGCCCATATCTGTGCGGCGGGTTCAGACAGGGATCTCCATGTATGGGCATAAAAGGGATGTACTATATACAGTACATGGATCTCCATATATGGGTAACTGGTCCGATATACATCACTGGCCAGATGGAGGCGTCTTACTAGTATATTATCTTATTACTGTATTACTATTTCACAAGGAATTTGCCCTGTCTTGGTACCTTAAAATAATTTATATGACTTCATTGTTAACTTTCAGGGTGATAAATGTCACCTGTTTCAAATCACATTTGATTGTAACACATCCTATTCATACTTCACTTCCTGTCATCTAACGCTGAGGAAGACCGACGGGTCGAAACCTATGTCCGTTGTCCTCGGTCCAGAGAGGTAAATAAACATGTGAAAAGGAGATTCCTTGTGTGCTGGCAACTTCTTCACTGTTTCATGATATTACTGAGCCGTGCACCGTAAAGACTTTCTGGCTTTCAGGCTTTCTGCTTTGTTGCAGCCTCTCTGCGCGCGCACGTCCGTCCGTCCGTCCGTGCGTGCGCGCGCAAAGCGCGCCCGATTTAGGGTTTTTTGCGTGCAGAGATCGGTTTTCGGGCGGTTTTCCCCCCTCATTTTCCTTCAGATACGGGCATTAACGGTTTTATGATGTATTATTTATTTACTTATCAAGTTATCACTACTGCAATAACCAACACAACCAAAGCTTACATGAAAACACACTTCATCAGAAACTTACCATTGTTGCTTGTTGTGGTCAACTTGGTCCTTCCGAAATGTACATACATAGTTCTAACTTCTAGTTCTGTAGCAACTTGGGACAGCCAGGTCGTGAGGTCGGTATCCATTTAATTCCAATAAACGTACATAGCATCAAATGTCATTGTCCAGATCCAGAAACAAGTAATTAAATTGAAACCAGTGAACCAGTCAGTTCTCTAGTCACAGACACAGCCATAACAAGTCGCCATATTATGACGTCATCACGCCTACAGCTGTGGAGTTCAGACTTCAGAGAAATGGGCGTTGCTATTTACTGAGGGCACTGGACCGAACCATTTGGGGATTTTAGATGGGGGGGGGGGGGGGGGGGGGGGGGGGGGGGGGGGGGGCTTAAACATATCGCTCGCGTTTAGTGCGTGATTTTCAGAATTCAGACCCCTAAAAGTTTGGCTTGGGGGTCCCTGACTGGGGGGGACGGGGGGGTCTTCTGGAAGTGAATGAGGGGACGAAATTGGACCTGGAAGGTGACGAAAACCCCTTGTCACCCCCGGGATTTTCGCCTATGAATACATTGTCTTGTCTCCTCATTTCCTTATTGATTATTGATTGATCAAAATTCCTCCACAATCCTCCAAGCAGCTGGGAATTTAGGCAAGAAACGTGAACACGTGACACGCCATTGAGCAAGTCAGATGAACATCATCTGTGCAGGATGGTCTGTCCGGTAGTCAACAGTAGAAGTGGTTGTACTGGAGTGATTTAATTGTGTCAGGATTTAATTGTGTTAATTGTGTCAGGAAAAGGCTGACTCCCATGGGAGAAAGGTTAAGCAATACATTCAAGCCATTAGACAGGATTATACTTTTCTGCTCACCTTTGCTCCACTGTTCCATTGCTGACACTGTTCTGGATCAGCATAAGAAAATGGGACATTTTGGTCCAGAGCAAAGGTTCAGCTGTCGAACCATTTTCAGGCCGGATGGAGTGCACTCTGCCCATCTCCATGGCAATCAATCTGCAGGAAAAGAACACGTTCCCAGATGAGAACGTTACCATGCTTCTGTTGCAAAACAAACACTATCAGACAAGAAACATGACTCCCTTTCCATTTAGCACTCTTATCTTGTTCACCCATTCAAAATGGACACCATTTCAGCCGTGACCTTTTGACTGCTTGAGAGCAGAGGCGTCACATGAGGGGGGAAAAGTGGGACAGAGTTACTAGGGCCCAAGGTGGAGGGGCCTGGAATTATTTTATACTTTAGCTATTGAAAAATAGCAGATATACAAGCTCACAGCGAGCTTGTAGATCTGCTATTTTTGAAAAGCTGTGAAAATGTGTGAAAATCTTTGAATATATGTATGTGTGTATTTTTTAAGCGAACATTTGTAACTCAAATTTTGCTTCTGGTGGGTCCCTGGAACTAAATATTTTGAGATGGGGGTCTGTGGCCAAATAGATATAATTTTGGGGGTCCTTCACATGAAAAACTCTGAGCACCACTGACATAGAAACAAAGGTTTTCAAAAAACCTTAGAAAGATTTGAAATATTCAAAGTTTTCACGATTTTTCAATAGTTAAAGGTGATACACCATGCATTTAAAAAGTATTTATGTCATATTGTTTATGTCCCAAAAACGTTTTTCAAAAGGTTTGAGGCTAAATTACCACTCCTGAATAGAGAGCCTCTCTCATTTTTGAATGGCTCTCAGAGCATTTCAGCTGCAGTACCACCTTTGGCCTGAACTGCGCCACCCCCCCCCCCCCCCCCCCAAAATCTTTTTGAAAAAATATGATTAAAAAAAAAAAAAATTATGATGACGTCACAATCGGCAGCAAATCTGGATAGTCTGTTTTGAGAACCCGTGGGATACTTTTAACCTTAGCCTTCTCAAAACCAGAGAAAGACACAACGGTCAGAAATGGGACTTTGTGAGGATAGAAGGTGCTAGTGGGACCCCAAAAAAAGGTTTTAAAATAGGAAAAGTGAAATTTCATGGTGTATCACCTTTAAAGCACAAAATAATTGTGCGGGGGCCCGCAGTGAAACCTTAATTGTACCCAGGGCCCAGAATTTTGTGCGACACCCCTGCTTGAGAGTTGTTCCTCCTAGAAGTCTCAGGGGCGACATTAAGCTGGCTGGGGTTTCCCTGCTATAGAGTATGACACAGAGCAGGGTGATCAATGTGTATCGTGGCCCTGGAGTTTGGCCCTCGCTGCCTGCGTTGCATCCTAGTGTCCAGTAAGTAGAATAGTGATGCTGTGGTGTTATCAGTAGGAGTGATAGATGGAACAGGAGGAGCCATGGCCAAACAACATTGCTCAATATGAAACACGACTCAGGTCAGGACTGGAGTCAGCAGTGATACTGTTGAAATGCCTAAGTAACAGTCTGCTATGCATATGGACTTGGGTATATGAATTGAAGATATCCACATCCTCACAAGCACATGTGCACAATGCACGCACACATGGGCACGCACGCACGCACGCACGCACGCACGCACGCACGCACGCACGCACGCACACACACACACACACACACACACACACAGCTTGTCTTCAAAGTAGATGTTGACATGCACAACTGTGCGTGCGCACACATAGATGAAAGCCATTTTCGAAAATCCTAAAAACATTCTTAAATTATTCATGAACTCAGTACATTACAAATACAGTACATAATTTACTACTACTACTACTACTAATAATAATAACAGGGGTTGATGGGAGGAGTCAGTTTACTAGGCTAGACACTAAGGTCTCAGAGGCACTTGCCCATTGGGCAAGTATAGGTCATGTTCTACTTGCCCAAAGGTCAAGCCCACTTGCCCGAAAAGTAAATCGAATCGTCCATTATAAAATGATGCTGTGGGTCAAACTTGAATTACTGTTCAATGTAACACTTACAGTATTTCGTGTTACTTCCAGGGGCTGTGCGATTAAACAATGTCATACCTAATTTTTAATCCAAATTCCTACATAGCTATGACTGAATATGACTATGGGTTCACACCTATTTTATATTTTTAAGTGCAGCAACAGTGAAAACAGCACATTATTTCTGGTGTTGTGTTTATAGACGGTTGCGTCCCCGCACAAACAAGCACTTGCCCGGTCGGGCAATCTGAAAGTAAACTCCACTTGCCCTAAGGTTTTATTTACCTACCGGGGGCAGGTGGCAAGCCTTGAGTGTCAATATGGGTAATAATAATAAAAAATAATAATAACTATGATCATTATTATTATTACCCTCATCATAATCTTCTTCATTGTAGTGCAAGACATTTTGGGGAAGAATACCGTAATTGCTGGACTATAAGCCGCACCTGATTATAAGCCGCACCTGCTACATTTAGAACAAAAAACGAATGTTTACATATATAAGCCGCACCTGACTATAAGCCGCATGTGTCCTTCCTGCTTCCTGCTAGAGCGCCCCTGGTGGCCGTTAGCTGTAAAAAAAAGCTGCGGCTTATAGTCCGGCAATTACGGGTATGTGCAAGATTATGCGGAGAATAAATCACCTTGACGTTTGTGCATGAAAAGACACATACTGACACTACCCCTCAATAAAAGAGGCCCTTAATATTTAACCCCTTTTTTATGAAACATCAAAGCCTGTGACAGAGACCTGTAGATGGAGGGCTGTCGGAGCAGTTGATCGTCCAGCACGGCTCCCCTCACAAACTCGTAGCAGATGCCGTTCTCAAAGCTGCAGTAGATCTGGGGGCCACAGCCGTGAGCGTGGAACACCTGGAACATCTCCACCTCCTTGTCCCGGTCCACATAGAGCTCGGTCATCTTCCCGTACACACGGACCAGCACACAGCCGGGGTCCTGCAGGGATCCCACGTAACAGCCCCTCAGCTGGTTGGTGATGCCCTCTGTGAACACCTGGAAGATAACAGGGCAATGAAAGATTAACCCATTTAGGCCTAGAATTATTGAATGCTTTAACCGGTGAAAAAATAGCAGATATACAAGCTCACAGCTTGTAGATCTGCTATTTTTTTTTTAAAGTCGTGAAAATGTGTGCAAATCTTTGAATATGTATTTTCCAAGCGAACGTTTGTAACTCAAATTTTGCTTCTGGGGGGTCCCTGGCTGGAACTAAATATTTTGAGATCGGGGTCTGTGGCCAAATACATATCATTTTGGGGGTCCTTCACATGAAAAGGTTTGAGAACCACTGACATAGTAGTCTCTCAAGAGCAGACTAACTGAGCTACATTTAAGTGAAAAGGACCTTTTCTTTGACGATGGCGAGCCAGATTGCTGACATAGAAACATAGGTTTTTCAAAAAATCTTAGAAGGATTCAAAAGACACTTATAGCATCGGGTCAAAATTCTAATTTTCACTATTTTTCAAGTGTGTCTATTCATTAATTTGACACCCATACCTAATTTCAAGCCGTCTTCGTCGATAATGTATACCTTGCATGTTGATACCTCGATATTGTTACATTTTCGATATATTGCCCAGCCTTAGCTCAGACAGTTAGTGCAGACTATGCTCCTCTGTCAGCCGTGTACACCCGCCACCCGAGTAAGGCAGAAGTGGGTGTAGATAGATAGATAGATACCTCAGTTGCCCAGAGGCAGCACAGCAGTATAAGGTTATTTACAAAGTTACAGAGAAGTATGAAAAAGATAAGAGAAAAAACAAGAACAGAGTACAGAGTACAGTACAGTAAGAGCAAGGTACAACAAGAAAGGGAACAAATAATATATATAAATATATATACATAAAGTGTCCTAAAGCACAACTATCAATATAATACAGTGCCCAAATCAAAGTGATCGAAGGACTCCAGGGGAAACACTTTTTTTATTGTAGGGTCGAGATTTAGGCCAAAATGTAAAGCACTACAGCCTCGCTACAGCACGCCATGGTGAGGCCGACTTGAAAACATTGCAGTGGAGACTCTCCTCGACTTGCTGGCTGTGTGCACGGCAAATGTAATACCCATCAGTCCAGCAGTTTGGGAGATTAGCCACACACACACACACACACACACACACACACACACACACACACACACACACACACACAGTTACATCTGTTGTGTGAGTGAGGTGGCCTTCACCTTTACACACGTGTACATAGATGCCCATCAGCTTTGCTGCACTGATAACAAATGATAGCGCTTCAAAAACAGAGACCACTTACAGCATAAAGAGTTGACAAAGTATCATTTTACCAAAATATATAGGCCTACAGTATAGCTATAGAGGGTATGCGCGTGACATCACTGTTGCTGGAAGTTATGTGGGAACACGCCTACTGAGTGGAAAACACTAATTTATGCCATTGACAGCCCATACATCCAAACAGAAAAGTCCTATCTGATTGTATTAAACAAAGTTAACTCGCCAACATTGCGGCTGTACTGAAAGCTTAAATTATCCTCTTTCTATCTGCAACGTTTTTGTTTCATAAAAATCCACCATAGGCATGTTATGAGCTACTTTCTTTCAAGACATTCTGTGCAGGTTTTTATTTTTCCCAAGTGTCAGAGTTAGGAAGCACTCGTTTTCAACAACACAACATCCTGCTGCCTCCTGCATTATGTGCAAATTAGAAACAGGTGGTATGCAGGGTCGTTGAGTGATTTGTAACAAGCACTTCCAAACTCCAACGCTCCATGCTGCTCAATGTTTTGCCACTCAGTCTAGATTAGGGGGGCGGGTCCCAGTGGACGTGCATACCCTCTATTGTCAGAAACTAGGGATGGGACGATATGAAAATTTCATATCACGATTATTGTGACAAAAGAAATCGCGATTTACGATATTATCGCGATAATCAAAATCCATCATCCTGGGGCGGAACATTTGCATAGACAAAGACGATTCACTGAGTCGTTTTCAAAACATTTCAAGAAATGCATGTGTCCACATGAAACCACTGAGAACACAATAAAACCAATACAGTATACTGCAGGGGTCTTCAACAGGGTGTCTCAAAAATAGCAGATCTACACGCTTTCAACGCCTAACGCCTTGCGTTGTGAGGCGTTGAGAGCTTGAAGATCGGCTATTTTGGGCAAATAGGTTCGGTTTAAAGGTAAAAAAGTACAAAGTGAAAGGTCAAGTTTAGTAAGTACAATTTTTGCCCTAAAATCACGCAAATCGCTACACAGTATGTCTACACTCATCTCATCAACATGGATCTGTCCCATATAGCGTCACCTGACCTGACGGTCGCTTATCTCCCGATTAGGGAGTCTTACTGGTGATTAAGTGGTCAAAAGTCTTTAAAAAAAAGTTAAAAAACACATTAACACGAATCTAACCGACTGATGACAGTGCTGTCAAACTAGTTCATAAATCTATCTATGAAATCAATGTAAATCTGTATCACACATTTATGTGCAGATTCACCTAAACTCGTATGGACGGCATGTCGGCCCCTAAAAGCAAGTGAAAGGAAAAATACAACTGGGCTACAGAAACATAACATCAAAGAAACATCAAAATAATCAGGCAGGTATAAATACATTTGGTTAGACATACTAGACACAGGTGAACTGAAGCACAATCAACACAGGCATTGGCTGGGGCAAACAGGACACAGGTGACACAAAATGTACAATAATCACTGGCAGGAGAGACTAGACAGGAAACAACTACAAGGGAAGGCAGGAAACACAAGACTATAACTTCAAAATAAGATACAGAAACACATCAAAATATTATACAGAAAGGATCCAGCCTATGAAAATGTTCAATCCTCAAAAACTAAACAGAAATCATTCTGCATATAATATTACAATACACAATATAATATAAAATATACAAAGTAATAAACAAAAATAAGATTTTCACATAACACCTGTGAAAATTGTGTTTGTTATAGCACAAGCCAGATGCATCGTGAACGATTCAAACCCATATGGTCTCTACAGTAATGGGAAGAAACTTTCCCCCCTCCCACCCATTACACCCCCAAACCATGCATGCGTTCTTCAAAATATGGAGAAGTAAAGATTTGGTTTATGCCCTGAATTTTGCCTACTCTGCCCTGCATCTGGATCCTGCATACATTCCCGACACCTTCACAATACAGCTCTCCCCAGGTAATCAGGTTATGAATGATTGACACTATAGCCATAGCCTTTACCTGGCTGCCTGCTGGACACACACGTGAGCGCACGCACGCACGCACACACACACACACACACACACACACACAAGGCTACACTACTGCACATACTGACAGTAGCACCCCTCACACACCTACAGTACATTTAAATACATACCAGTACCACACACAATTTGCACATTAAGACTGCACACACACATACACCAATGGATACTTATACACATTAGGGCATTCACCAAATATTAGAATATTCGAATATCAAAGTCACTATTCAACGTTGTTCACCGAAGTTGTATATTCACTATTATTTTATTGTTTTCTCTTTAAAAAATATATAGTTTATAAAACTTGACTAGATAGGAAGTCATAAAAATGAGCTGTCAATGTCCCTGGTGGATGAATTTGTTAATGCTCTATACCAGGGGTTCTCAAACCTTTTTAGGCTGTGACCCCCAAAATAAACATATTTGAACTGGGATCCCCCACCCTGACAAGCACTTGGAATTGTAGATATTACATTTAATGTGACTCAGTTCCGCAGATAAATATTAGCAGATCTACATGCTCACAACGCCTCGCGTTGCGAGGCGTTGTGAACATGTAGATCGGCAATTTTCACAATGTTCGCCTCTTGCTTACTTAATATTTAACAGTTTGGCCAGTCCTGTCGAATGTTCGACTATTTGAATACTTTGAGGTAGAATAATTAGAATACTAAAAATCACTATTCGTGAATGCCCTAATACACATTATATTAAAATATAGAATTTTACTCTTGTGTTGAGATGTAACAGAGATGAGATGTAACAATAGAAAATGTGGAATCTTGAATCCATCTCTACATTTGTATGTACACCCCAGCACACAACAAGGGGCCACTGTTTGCTCACAAGTTCCCTTCAGACACTTGTCTTCATTCAGCGGTTGTTCAGAATTCTCTCATTCACTCACCAACTGTCCCCAAGGCTTTGTCTGTGTGTCCGATGGGACCCGTGTGGTGCACGATGTTCATACCGAGCTGGAGTGAACAAACATGGCCCCCTGACATCTGATGAAGTATTCATACCACTGTAACCACATGGACACATGATGCCATGGCTTTTCTAACATACCTTTAGATCTGCTGTCTTCCAGATTTGCAAGGCCAACAGTGTTGTTTTTGACAGCAAATTTTGATTTAGTTTTAGTCATAGTCTTTTGAATAAAATCTCATTTAGTTTTAGTCAACTAACATGTATTTGGCAGGCCTTGATGGCATCGTAATGACTGATTTTACACTTGGTTGTGTGCTGAAAATAGCCAATCTACAAGCTCACAACACGTCGCAGCTTGACGCGTTGTGAGCTTGTAGATCTGCTATTTTCAGCATGCAACACCTGAGAGCAACCAAACATAAAATGACTCTCTTCTACACTAGTCCCTTCCCAACATTTTAGTCTAGTTTTTATTTTGTTGACGAAATTGTCAATATATTTAGTCTTAGTTTTAGTCATCACAGCTTAGTTTTTATTTCGTTTTTATTTCGTTTTCGTCAGTGAAAAAAACCCGCAGTCGACAAACATTTTTCGTGACGAAATCAACACTGATGGCCAAGCAATAGATAAAAGTAGTAACAATTTGCTCTGAACAATTTAATTTAGCTGCAAGACTTAATTAATTCAATTTGTATAAAAAAAATGAGAAAAACGTAACAAGTCTAGTTCTAGGTCGAGCTACGTCCCTTGGATCCAGGATATCATCGATATATGCAGGGGCGTCACAAGGGGGGGAAAGTGGGACTGAGTTACTAGGGCCCAAGGTGGAGGGGCCTTAATTATTTTATACTTTAGCTATTGAAAAATAGGGTTAGGGTTAGGGTTAGGGTTAGGGTTAGGGTTAGTTAACAATTTTGATTTGCATGCATGCCCCCAGGTTGGGGGCATGCATGCAAGTGGCTAAATATGTCTTTTTAGACACAATAAGCCCATTCCCAAGATGCACTGCAATCTGTCATGGTCAGATGTGACTTATGGGGGCTGGTGTAAATAGTAGTAAAGAAATTGCCGGCTTATTGTGTCTAAAAAGACATATTTAGCCACTTGTACGCATGCCCCCAACCACTGTAATCAAAATAGTAAAATTGCTAAAACAATAGAAAGAAGTAAATGAAAACATTTTAACACTATTCTTTTCTTTTCTCTAATGACTATCTAAAATATGAACCCTTGTTGTAAAAAAAACAAAGTTGTCACTTAAACCTTCAATACTTGCAGAAATCTAAAGCCGATCTAAAAGACGCCTCACACTGCGAAAAAAAAAGAAAAAGTTTCTATCACACAAAGATTTGGATGACCCCCTGTAGTAACCCTGAGGACCCCCTAGGGGTCCAAGACCCCCTGTTGAAGACCCTTGGACTAGCCTATTCCTAACAACTCCCCATGGTGATTCAACTGAAAGAACAAATAGGATATCTCTCTGGCAGCTATACTTGTGGGAGCCTAATAGAGATATTGGACACTTTTCTTAAAGGCATTAATAACACCATCTATTAGTGTGACACCCACAGTGTATACTGTAAAAAGATTAAAAGCAGAAGTTCAATGCTAACTTCTCACCTAAATAGCTTATGTACGCACAACTCACACGTGTCATGCACGCAGAGATAATTTATAGAAGGATATCGTTCACAAAATTACCTAATCGTTTTTCACTCCATTATTCCGGAATGTTCAAAGCTATGCTCATAGCTGTCTTACAAATGTGTTAACGTCATCAAAACTCAGACAATGCATCACTGTGGGGTCTGTTGGGAGCTGAGAGGTAGGTATGGCTTGTATACACAACCAGCCCTGGTCTAGATGGAGGGGTCACACCACCCAGTGCACTGTCCCCTAACAAACATAAAATCTATTTCTCTGAAAGATTGGACCTTGTGTTTGCACATGGGAACTAGAATGGGATTATCCTGTACAGAGCAGATGTTATACAGCCAACACAATTCCCAGGATTGCCCGAACAAAATGTCCACCCACGTTGTTTTCCAGTTCCCTTGGCTTTACATGGCCCATGTTGAAATAGAATACATGTTAAAGTACCACTGGTGTTTTTACACAAAGGGTTTCCATATAAATGTAATCCTTCATTGTAAAAAAAAAAGAAGAAAAAAAAGAAGCCAAAGAAAACGGCTAAAACCTAAAATATTCCACTGAATTAACAGTACAAATTATTACATTTTGTAAGATTAGTATCACTCACGCCATAGTGTGGATAATATGGTGTAATTGTGAATACTCTATAGTGTGTAGTAGATTAGGCCTACTCTACTAGTTGACACAGATGGTATCCACTATTCTCGATGATGTGCTCTAAATTGGAGAGGACAAGCAATTACAGTGTGGTTACTTAACGACACTGCTTTTTTAAGAGATCAGGATTGACTTTTCAGTGATAACATGGTCCTTAGTTGAAATATAGGCCTAGTACACGTTGCTTTTACTGCACTTATTGGGTCTAAATAAAGGACTATGCAGCAAATGCAGGATGTACCCAAAAATGGGTCCCACTAACGTTGAATGCTATTGTGAATGTGAAAGTTTGGGAAGGAAATCCCATCCCATTTGGAGACATCCTGATATGAAAATGGGCTCTCTAGAAATATGTTAAAACACCTGTAAATCCATCCATCTTGCTTATATACAGGTGCCATTTGATTGCTCATGTGATTAATGTATGTTCTGTCCCCCGAGGAATTAAATCCAGTGTATGCACCCATTGCAACCCAGTGATATATTATTAACAAATGTATTTATTTTGTTTCAGACATGTGGACCACAATATATAATCACCTGTCAAGATGGATGGACCAGAAACCCATGCTCTTTCCTCAAATATCACAAAACCCCCTTAAGAATAATGAGGGAAACAATTCTGTCATTATCAAAATATGCCCTATATTATACAATGTGAGGACGTGAAATCCTTACCCCTACATTTCTAAATTCACTTGCCTTCATCTGGATGTCCTGGGCCTTCCACTGAGGACGCAGCCTGCCGAGGAGCTCCAGGATGCCCATACGAGGCTCATGATCATCAACAAAAACGTTGAGATGGAGGAGCCGATTACGAGCATTGACTAAGCCACCTTCCATGGCTAGGAAACCAGATCCAATACGATTTAGGAAACTGAGCAAGACCCGTAGGCCAGTTTCATAGAAAAACGACAGTAGTTTTTGTACATAAAGAACTTAGTACTGTATAAGACAGTATTTTATAAGAAACTTTGAGATTATAGTCAAAGGGTGTGCATCTACAGTCCATCAAATTGTCATCCAGGATCTGGTAGATCTTAAAGTTGGTTAGTTCAAAAGTTGATTTGAGATGTGAACCTTTTAACAGCAAGTGTAGCCATCCAAAACAGGTTGACGGACGACTCTAGGATGTACACACCTCAGTCCATTTGCTCTAAAGGTCTTCTCCGTACCAGAAAGGATGATGCAATCCACAAGCAGAATAGTGCACGCTGTAGCATTAACACGGTTTTAATGCTTTGAAACAACTGCTGCTTGCAGCGACGTGCCACCAGCTGAGCTGCAGCAGGTCACTGAAGATGTCCAGTTGTGAGTTCAATGACCCAGCAAGCCAGCTGGCCTTATCAGAGGCCAATGTTCCTGAAGGTATCCCCTTCCACTCAGCTTAAACTTGGGTAAGTATACAGAGAGAGGGGTTACACATTAACCGCTGGACGCTCTTGGGCAAAAGTGTTGATACGGTGTTGTGTTTTAGCTAGTTTAATGAAGAGGTGTTGCAGTTGATCTGTTGGTTAATGAAATATATCTATATATAGGCTATATATAGGCTATATATATATATATATATATATATATATATATATATATATATATATATAAATAAACAAAAAGTAAGTAAACTTGACTTCCGTCCATTATATCTACCTTAATATTACAATAAATGCGAGAGGTCTCTGTGAGTCTGTCTGTAAACCGCATATCTCGAGAACCGTTCGTCCCACCGGCTTCAGATTCGGCACGCGCCTTCCCCGCCGCGGCGTGCAGTGCCGGGTCTCGGCCCGACCCGATGCGTGTTTTTCCCGAACCGGCGCGAAACGTTCGGAGCTGCCATGAAAATGATATAAAACATAATACCAATTGGTATTATTAAAAGGGAGATATAATGGACCGAAGTCAAGTTTCCTTACTTTTTGTGCACGGTTTTATATATCTAACTATTAATTTAGCGAATGTCTGTCCATCTGACCATCTGCATGCTGACATCACTGATACTACACAGTTTCGCCACTATGGTAACCATCTGTGTGCATGCTGACATCACTGATACTAATTTAATTTTGCCGTCTGTCCGGCATCTTTCTGAACACCATGTATGGGCATAAAGATCTGCCCAACGCGCACTCCAACATTACTTATAAGACGGAGATGCGAGAGATTAGGAAAATCTTTTGTACCGGCTGCCCTTAACTCTTATACTGCTTTGGACGTTCCTGTTCGCCCCAATTCTCGAGAGTGAGCCGCGCCAATACGGCCGTTCGTTCGTTTACCTTGTTGATGTCCTTAAGCTGATGAGGGGTCGCGCCGCCGTGTACTGTAATCACATCGTCTGCAGGATGTATGAGGACCTCAGCAGAAATAAGTCTTGCGACTTTTCTGCGCAATCCTCTATTTGCTGTATTGCTGTATTGTATTTACTGCTTTTCAAATAAAATAAAATCAAATCAAATCAAATCAGGGATGGTCTTAAAAATCCATTATGCATTAACATCAACGGAGACCAATTCTCTTCCGTGTTGATTTTCTCAACACGGAAGGCTCAATGGCCAGAGTGTGCTCTCAATGTAAGGGAAGCGGGACCAGCCAAATTCACATTAATCCTTGCATGACGCCGCCCTCTGCTGCCTGGTCTGCGAAAGCGCAGACAAGGCACTTAAAAAAAAAAAAAAAAAAAAAAAAAAAAAAGAAGTGTATCTGTCTACTATAACGTCGCAAAGGTAAGCCGCTTTTTGATGGCACCAGACCCAATAAATAAATAAATAATCTGGCAGGGAAAAAGTTAAGCTGTACAACGAGACACATAACGGACGACTGAAAAGGACTTCCTTCCTAACTTAGACTGACGGAACTATTGCTGTATTGACTTTGACCTCTAAGGACCTTCCAAGGAGAGTGCTCATGTGCGTCTTGCGGTGACATGCTTCCTAGTTTCTTCTTCTCTGAGCTGTTTTTTCGCACTGTTTTTTTTACTTTGCACTATTAGGTTGGAACTATTGCTGTATTGACTTTGACCTCTAAGGACCTTCCAGGGAGAGTGCTCATGTGCGTCTTGCGGTGACACGCTGCCTAGTTTCTTCTGCTCTGAGCTGTTTGTTGTTTTTTTTCGCACTGTTTTTCGACATTGCACTATTAGGTTGTGTTGGTAGTTTCTGAGTATTTGTCTTGTTTAACAATGACAGTGAGATACTTGTTGCACTAACTAGCATTGACTGCTTTGGTCTCTTTTTTGTAAGACACTTTATGTATACTTATATTTAATTCGCCCCCTCTATTGATGCACCTTCTCTTTTTTGGTACTGTACTGCTCTTGTTTTTTACTCTTATCTATCTTTTCCTACTTCTCTGTAACTTTGTAAATAACTGTATACTGCTGTGCTACAACTGGACAACTGAATTTCCCCCTTGGGATAATAAAGGTATCTATCTATCTATCTATCTTACTCCTACATTCAATTCCTCAGATACTGTGCACACCCCTATCTTCCATCCCCTCCTAGATACACTTTTTTTGCTGTGTTACTCCTCCCACAGTTTTGGTGTCACGTACTTGGGCGACCGTCCCAAGTCAAATCGACCGTCAAATCGACTGGCTTCATCGGGACACGCAATGTGTGCGTGCTATTTTGCTAAGAGATACGTTATATAGTCCAATTTATATACATTTATTTGCGAATTAATTTTCTCCATTAACCCTTTAAGTGCCTATCCCGAACATGTTCGGGATATTCGGGATCAAAAACAATTTTTTATTTGCTATTTTACTTACCCCGAGCTGCTTGGAGCAACGTGGGTGGTCCCGGCTCGCCCAGCGCTCACCAACGAGAGACGCTAGATGCTCCGACGATTTATTCCATTGAAAATGGTTTAAAATAAAGTTTAGACCCCCCCCAATGTTCACCGAATGTTCATTGTAGGCGGCGCGACGTATTCCAGGGTGCCTATCCCGAACATGTCCGGGATATTTAATAAAATGAATTATTTTATCGGAGGCCTCAACGAAGCCCCGGGCTAGACGTCCATCCTTGGCCGGGACTTAGACTCGGCCATCCACGGGCCGTATTCGCGCTAACGGCCAAATCGCGCCACCCACTCCAATAATAAATCACATCTTTAGACAGGATTTTCTCCGGATTGTGTCCCCAGACCCAAAGAGAACGTTTTTTGCGGCTGAAATAGCTTTAGATCGGGCTTCTAAATGGGTTAGCATTTCTACGTGTCAGCTAGCTTCCTCCTCTCGACACCCATAGCATTGACTGGAGTGAAAACACAAGGCAGTTGGGAGAGAAAGCTATAAAGAAGGTCTATGGATACATTTCTGGCACTCTAGCACCCCTTGTGGCCGGATGGCACTGTAT
>NC_137820.1:10193590-10276090 GCF_963921795.1 Nannobrachium achirus | reverse complement strand
TAGGACCTGAACCAAAAGAATATAGAAAGAAAAATAAAAGCCTAATGTGGTCTATTGCATTAAAGAGAGCTGTGAGGTGAGGTCTGTATAAGCATAACAATAGCGAAATCACGAGAATCGGTAGTTGATAAAGGAAAAAACTACAGACTGTGCTTTAAAATCAGACATGTATTGTGCTTAGTGATGAGAATGTTGTAGTTGCTGAAGATATTGAGAATACTTTTAAAGATGAACACTAAAAGTGCACTCCTCAGTGCTGGGTATAGGATGGAATATCTTATAACATCTGGAGCGGCAGTGGCTCAGGGGTAGAGAAACCGTCATTAGAACACAGAGCATTCCTGAAGGGTTCCCAGTTCGATACCGGGCTTCCCCAGAGTTAGTGTTGAAGAGTCCTTGAGCAAGACTCTCTAGTTGCTCCCGGTGAGCTGGTTGGTGCCTTGCATGGTTTCCTCTGCCATCAGTGTATGAATATGGGTGAATGTAATACACAATCTATGTAAAGCGCCTTGGATAAAGGCGCTTTACAAATGCACCATTTACCATCTGTAGGAGTAGTATAAACAACTGTATTTTGCAGAAATTAAAATAGATTTTTCTTTAATTCTCTGTGGATTTATCCTGTCTGTGTGTGACACAGAAGGTCAGGTTGGAAATGAGTACTTAATTCTTGAATACAGTACAAGCTTACAACACTGCACAGGGCAACAAGTTGTGAGCTAGTTGCAGATTGTCTATTTTTGGTGCACTGCACCAGCAAACAACTACTGTAAGTAGCTATAAATCACCTATACATACCAGAGGAGCCTTGAGATTATAGTAAATTATTGAAAACCGTTATTTACATAATGCACATCACATGATCAGATATTTTGGTCATTGTATTTTCGTGTGAAGAGTTTATGTAAAACGTAATGGAATATCAGCAACGTGTTTCTTAGCCTCTAATGTTTTGCAAAAGGATAAAAGTTCCAAACTGAGCCTCAAGCTGAATCGCTTAACAGGATCGTTTCATATCAACTGTCTTAAGAACTTCAAATGATCTGTGTCCTTCACAAGTGCAACACTGTATGCACCACAAAATACCAATGGCGCCATTATCCCCCGACACGCTCCTCACTGTATTTCAGAACTCATTCAAAAGGGAAAATTCCCTTTTATTACTAGGCAAACATCATGTGTTGGTGTCCTCTATCAAACAGCTCTTTAGAGAGAAGGAGAGAGGGAGCAAGGCAGATATTTAAAACCCATTTAGGCCTAGAATTATTGAATGCTTTAACCAGTGAAAAATAGCAGATCTACAAGCTTGCAGCGCGGCACTCGGTGCCGCGCTGTGAGCTTGTAGATCTGCTATTTTTTTTTGAAAAAGTCGTGAAAATGTGTGCAAATCTTTGAATATATATGTATTTTTAAAGTGAACGTTTGTAACTCAAATGTTGCTTCTGGGTGGTCCCTGGAACTAGATATTTTGAGATGGGGGTCCGTGTCCAAATAAATATCATTTTGGGGGTCCTTCACATGAAAAAGGTTTGAGAACCACTGACATAGTACATAGTCCTTTTCACTTGAACTGAGCTCCAGTTCAAGTGAAAAGGACCTTTTCTTTGACGATGGCTGGCCAGATTGCTGACATAGAAACAGGTTTTTCAAAAAATCTTAGAAGGATTCAAAAGACACTTATAGAATCGGGTCAAAATTCTAATTTTCACACATTTTTAAAAATTGCAGATCTACAAGCTCGCAGCGCGGCACTCGGTGCCGCACTGTGAGCCACAATAATGTGTACCCGTTCTGAATGGGTTAACCTCTTTATATAGTCTTACAATTGGGGCTCTCAAGGCCTTTCATTTGTGAAGTTCCTGCAGGAAAAGAAGAATCAGCCAGCATGGACTCATTTTCATCGAGCCATACAGTATATTTATATTCCAGTTCCAATCAAACCTCGCCAATATGTCATCCCTATGTATTTTTCGCCTCCAGAGAGCCCTACCTTCCCCACTATAATTTCCACCGACATTTTGTGTGCAAATGCAGTAATAGACACATTTATCACATCAAAAGGGATTCAATTTTCTTTTCAATCACCCACTGGTATGAATAGCAGCGCATTCTCTGCGGCCCACAATGAGGAGCCATTACCGTTAAACTGAAGAGACAGGCTTTGCCTTCAGCGATGCGTTCGGGGCGGGAAAAAGGTGCGTCAAACTGTTTGCCAACACCCTGTGTTTGTTCTCGATAAATGGAGATGGCTTTCAGACAGGTCTGTGTATCCAATTTTATTGTCAGACGAGTGTCATTTTGTTTTGTTTTGTTTCGAGGAGGTACTGTACTGTGGTAATCGTTGGTTCTTGGCGTCGGTTGTTCCTTGATGGTAATGCGGGGTTTGTCCATTTAATCAGGGACGTGCTGGCCATTGGGAAAAGCGGGACAACTCCCGAACGGCCGGTTCATTCCCGGCCTGTCCAGGCCGGCCATTAGAAAAAATAAATAAATAAAATGTCGGCCTTCGTTCCATTTTGGGGGGCAAAGTATATCGTCACTGTCGGGCAGAAACCTTGTATCTCCAAGTTTCAAATGTATAATTTTTTTCGCAAAGCAAAGCCCTGCTTCATCATACAAGGCCGTTGCACAAAGTAGTGAAAACAGCAGATTGCGGTGCGAGGCGTTGTGTGCTTGTAGATCGGCTGTTTTCACTAGTTTAAATCATTTTTAAAATGATAAATACAAAACAAACGGTTTTGGACGTACAAGGTTTCCACCCGACAACAACGAAATATAACTCATGTAATTGGCCCACTGGCCTGTCATGATCAGAAATGGCAAATCTTTGAGTAGCAGCAGTGCTAGCGCGCAATGAGGGCCTCTACAACTCTTTTTCCCGGGCTGAATCAGGGGCCCAGCATGTCCCTGGTATGCATCCATTCATTTGTACATTTTTCCCCCTGCAATTTCCGATCCTCTCTATCAAGGGCAGTGGATGCCATTAATAATAGGGGTTAAGTGTCTATCTCAGGGACACACAATACACTGGATGAGCCAAGGGTCAAACCGGCGAACTTCCAATTTCCAGACTTACCCACTCAGCTACGTCCCCCCCTATCTTGTCAGAGAGCCGAGGCCCGGAGATGACACCTGCTGTCTCTTTATTACGTGGAGACGAAGAGTGGCTGACAGTGAGTGGAGACTTAAGGCGGCCGTACACTAACCGATAATCGGGGCATTTAATTACCCTCCCGACAGTCGGGCTGCCTCCGACTGAAACGGGCCCGACTATCGAGCATGAATGTCGTCTAGCGTGAGGTCTCACAGATCCACTCGGAGCCCATCCAAGTGGCTCGGAGGACGATCGGGGCCAGCCCGACTCTTTTCAAAAATGTTTGATATTTTCCTGTATCACTACTGGTCTGGAAGACTGGAACAACAGTGGGGGACCGAGGAAAATACAGCCGCTGCGCAAATCTGAGCATAGTATGTGACAGATCTCTCTCTTTTTCTCTCTCCATCGCTCCCTCTCCCTCTCACTCACTCGATCACCCACACACGCACACGTGTGCGCGCGCACACACACATATTATCAAATAGGACACAACTTCCATATTGAAGCTTTTTTTTCCGTTGCGTGAGGCGGTGTTGTGTGTTGAGTGAGTGGATAACGTAACGTGTTTGTATGTGCGTGTGCGTGCGTGTTGCAAAGCACAGCGCTCAGAACAGCCCCAGTGGCATTTTGTATCAATTATATTATTTATTGTTGCTGTGTTCGAGCCCGACTCAATCGGGATAGAATCCTGTAGCGTGCGGAGCGCCCGACTGTTCAAAACGGCTAGTGTGAGCCCGTTTAGATTATCTGGTCAGATAATCTGAAAAAATGATCCTGTAGTGTTTAATTCTACCCGATTCAGTCGGGCCTGATTATCGTGTAATGTATGGCCGGCTTAAGTGGCTTCTCTAAAGGCCAGTCACTTGCATTACACCATCCCCATTTGTATTAATTTTAAACAATGTGTCCCAGTTAGACCTGAGATTTTTTTGCCGGCCTATAATGGAGACAAAGCAGATGGTGTCTACACTTAACTTTCTGTCAGTGGGCTCTTACATTTCTAAATATAGCATCTAGAATTATTAAATGTGCAATTTCATCAACAAAGTGAGGATAACTTTAATACCGTACAGTATGCCTCAAGTTGTAGATGAGCGATATGACTTTAACTGTTGTGTGTACAATGAAGAATGCATATTGTAGATTTTTTTTTATTTTCTTTTTCCATACTATTGTTGGTCCTCGGGATGGTGTTTTTTTCCTTCTCTTTATCCCTTCCCTATTTATGTCATTTTCTGTGTAATGTTTGTTATGTGTTTATTTTATTTTCAAATTTCATGGTTGTTTCTACTTACTACTAAAAAAATATCTAAAAAAGCGCTTACTGGCAACAGTGTCATTGTTTCTGAGCACAGGGAAAAGCTAATGATAACGGATGAGATGTAGTTGTCAGCTCGCAACGTGACGATTTTTCCACAAATTATTGAATATTGACAACTTTTTGCAAATGTAACCCAGGTCATTTAGCCTGGTTACCAGTGACCTAATTAATAAATGAATATGAATATTCTGTCTGAAGTATGAAGAGGAGCAAGTCTACCTAACTTGATTTGTCCTGTGAAGACTGACAGGTGAACTCCCAATCAGTCTAACCCCCTCAAGACTGGCTGATTGAATCCCCTCCAATCAGACAACACCCCTCACCTCTGCCCCGCCCTCTCCCTCTCTGCCCCTGCATGCAGTGTGAATCCCCATTCTCACAGAACCACCTGCACTACAGGAGAGAGACACTGAGTGACAGAACTCAATTTATTGATAAACTGACCAGAAATAAATATAGAAGCCACTCAGACAGCACACACACACCTTGCCATCATCTCAGCGTTCCAGAGAGGGCTGAGAGTTTGATTCCAATTATTTTGGTGAGTTGCTACAAACTTTGTTTGGCTACAGCTAAACAGCCATGCAGTGGTTAGCAGCTAATTGGCAAAGCCTTTGAAGTCCAGCACATTGCCTTTGATGTTAGCTCAAATGTTTGGCTAGTAGCATAGCAGACTGTTCCAAGCTAATCTACCTGGTTGACTACATGGGATTAGGCCCCTGCAAGCCCGACGGGACCCGACCAGGGCCCGGCCCGGCCCGCCAAAACGGGCCGGGCTTGGGCTCGTTTCGAAACTCACCAACGGGCCTAGGGCCGGGCCCGGGCTTAGAACCATGCTCGGAACATTTCGCGCTGTGAATTTCACACATGACGTCTCTGTGTGTGCGCTTAGCTAGAATGGAGTGTGGTGGAGTGCTGCCTCCCATAGCCTTCTAGGCTAATAGCCTTCTAGGCTATGGGTTCTATCCGTATCTATAGCAACCACGGCTCTGATTGGTCGTGACATGAGTACATTAGCCAATGGAGAGCCGCAACGAGCCGAGGGCTTGACGGCTTTTCTTTCTTCTCACAGTCACACAAGTCTACTCTGCGACTCTGCGAACACAGCGAGACTAGAACATTAGGAGCACTACTGCAGTTTCACCCATTTCACCGTCATTTCTCAAATAAATCGCCCTGTAATGATTCCCCGACCTCCCGAGTCCCGTATCAGTTACGGGATGCGTGCGACGATACTCTGTATTTTACGAGATGGCCACGGGCGGCAAGCCGACAATAATATCAATATCTAATTGCTGTGAAGATATACAGTAACATAACAAACGGTGGGTGGAGGAAGATTTCTTGCGTTGTGATGTGATGTGTGTGTAATTACTTGCTGTTGTGTTGTGTTGTGTTGACTTCTTTCTTTTAATCAGAGCGCAAGACGAGCACAGCTATAGAGGGCTGTACATACATCTCTCAGTCTCCGTCCTCTCCGACCATAGTTTTCGTCGGAAAGTTTCGACTTTCTGACGTGCGTGCAGCTTTCCGAACTCAAATTAGGAGTAATCCTTTTCAGAAGTTGCAAGAGATGTCATTTTGTAGTTGAACTGGACCTTTCCGACGCAAATTTCGGTGGTCTGTGACAGTATGGACTCCCCTTGAGAGTGTAGCTGCAGCAGCGCGCAGCGCACACAAATAATTAATTAATAATAAGGTGACGGGCTTCGGGCCGGGCTCGGGCTTTAAATAGCAGCACCAAACGGGCCACGGGCCGGGCCTGGACTGAAGTCCACGGGCCAGGGCCGGGCCCGGGCCCACATTTTAGGCCCGTGCAGGGGCCTACATGGGATACAGTTTGCACTGTTAACTCATTTGCTGCTATGGCCGTGAATCCCTTAAAAATCCCGCTGTCCGTCCCTGCCACGCCCGTGAATCCCGCCAATGTGCTTTTAAATTATGTAATGCTAAATTAGACTCTCCCACAGCTCCTCAAAAAGTTTTAGCCTTCTATCTTATAAGGAAACCAAAATATCACACATCAAAGTGAGTGTGTTTGAAAACAAGAGTGTAATAAATGTATAAATCTCAATAAAGGTGAACAGTGGTGGCATTTCGCACGCAACGCTGCAGCCTGGCTGGCTCCAGGCAGCACAATGCGTTCTTTTTTCTTTTTTCTTCTCCCGCATCCTCAATCCAGGGTGGCGGAGGCTATAGCAGTAGTCTACTAGTTTACAACAACATAGGGCTCGATCTAACTAGAGACCATTATGAATAAATCAAACACAATCCCGTGACATTTTCACTTGAAAAGCCTTGAGCCAATACAATAAACAAGCCCCAGAAATATTTCAAACTGTCTCCACAAGGAGCACACATCGCAGCCAACAACAACAGCAAAAACTAGCAGGGATGTCACAAGGGGGGGAAAGTAACGTGGGCCTGAGTTACTAGGGCCCAAGGTGGAAGGGCCTTTGATATTTTATACTTTTGCTATTGAAAAATAGCAGAACTACAAGCTCACAGCGCGGCACCGAGTGCCGCGCTGCAAGCTTGTAGATCTGCTATTTTTTAAATCCCTATGAAGAACATTCATGGGGGGCCCACAGTGAATCCTTGTACCCAGGGCCCAGAACCGACACCCTTGCAAAAACAACACAGTCACACTCACAACTATACATCTACGTACCGCGGCTTCCTCAGACTTGGAATATCCACCGATTTCGGGGTCCCGGGGGTGGCAAAAGAGGCCAATGGACTAAAAGAGACTTGTTTTCCAACTCCCGGGCCAAACTGTGGAGTGAGTCGCTATCCCTCCGGTCGAGATGATGATGGACGAGCGAGAGTTCCCCAGTCTCCGGACAGACAGCTACATAGACAAAAAGTCAATGCGTCGGCTGAACTGGACTCCCTGGGGGCTTCTCCTTCGCGTTCCCCGCATCTTGTCCCCCCATCTTGCAGCAACGGGACACCTGCGAGCAGTGATCATGGTCCCTCACGCTCAAATCGCGTCGGTAATGCATCCTCGTGTGTCCATATAATCGCGTCGGTAATGCATCCTCGTATGTCCACATAATCCCAAGGATGTGTCGCCTCCTTTGTATGACAAGCTCCGAAAACATACGATTGATCCCAGGAAGAGTGAGGCCAACGAATAGCGCGACGATCGTTTCATTGGCTGGGTTATTTTTTATACTACTAGCCTCCCGTAGCCAGCTGCCAGACCTTTACTCATAGACTGTAACTTTCGGTTTCCGTAGCAGCCAGGGCAGCACCCGAGGAAAACCTGTAGCTATACGCGGTGGTGAAATCCTGGCTAATCAGTGATCCGTTCTGAAGCCCGCCTACTGTATCCGGTTATTTCCAAACTCATATACATGCAAGAAACGTTTCCGTATCCGATCTATAACCAGACCGGATCAGCAAACGCCTATGGCAACTGTACACTGACTTGATCCCACTTCAACAAGTGTTTCGTACGTCACAATAAAATAAAAACAGTTGAAAATGGGTAACATATATTGGAGGGGGTACCATCCCCTCTGCTTATACTGCTTAGCTATATATATATATAATGGATAGATAGATAGATAGATAGATAGATAGATAGATAGATAGATAGATAGATAGATAGATAGATAGATATACTTTATAGATATAATTAGATATAGATATACTTTATAGATATAATTTATATACTTTATAGATATAATTAGATATAGATATACTTTATAGATATAATTTATATATAGATAGATAGATAGATAGATAGATAGATAGATAGATAGATATAGATATACTTTATAGATATAATTAGATATAGATATACTTTATAGATATAATTTATATACTTTATAGATATAATTAGATATAGATATACTTTATAGATATAATTTATATATAGATAGATAGATAGATAGATAGATAGATAGATATAGATCTGATGTGTGTATAGCCTACAGTGTGTGTGTGTGTGTGTGTGTGTGTGTGTGTGTGTGTGTGTGTGTGTGTGTGCGTGTGCGTGTGCGTGCGTGCGTGGGTGCGTGAGGAGGTACTGCAGACCATTGTGGGCCAGTCCAATATAAAAAGCGTATTTCTCTTTGTGAGAAGTAAGACGCCCTAAGGGCAAGAGGTGACCTATTACAGCACTATTACACAGTTCCAGTTATACACAATTACACTTATTACACTAGTACACTCATCTGATAAGGCCTGAGGTCATAAAGATAGATATCAAGTGACTTATCTGCTTGAAAAGAGACCCTTCACAAAAACCTAGATAGATAGATATAGATCTGATGTGTGTATAGCCTACAGTGTGTGTGTGTGTGTGTGTGTGTGTGTGTGTGTGTGTGTGTGTGTGTGTGTGTGTGTGTGTGTGTGTGTGTGTGTGTGTGCGCGTGTGCGTGTGCGTGCGTGCGTGCGTGCGTGGGTGCGTGAGGAGGTACTGCAGACCATCGTGGGCCAGTCCAATATAAAAAGCGTATTTCTCTTTGTGAGAAGTAAGACGCCCTAAGGGCAAGAGGTGACCTATTACAGCACTATTACACAATTCCAGTTATACACAATTACACTTATTACACTAGTACACTCATCTGATAAGGCCTGAGGTCATAAAGATAGATATCAAGTGACTTATCTGCTTGAAAAGAGACCCTTCACAAAAACCTAAATAACTCCATTTCATTTGATTTTCAAGCTTGGAAAATCAAAAAACAAGAGTTTTGAAATGGCTATAACTATAGAACGGTACAGCGCAAACACAAAATTTTATTTTTGGGTGAAACTAGAGCTTGTCCTCTTTCATCTTCAACCCTGTTTGACATTGTCGTGCAAATACAGAATTTAGGAAAAATGTAAATATAAAAAAAAATATCCATTGTACAAAATGGCAGGAAAGCCATACAGTACAATGTTAAAATGGCAGCAAATGAGTTAATGGAACTTGATTATTTTATTTCACCGATGTAGATGGCTGTGTGCTGCTTTTATTTAGTTTTTGCCCAATATTAGCCTTTGATAAAATAGGCTGCTGAGTGAGCATATTTTCATTTCATTTTCTAGTGTGTGCTGGGTTTGCCCTCTGCCTGCACCACCAGTCCTGGTGGTTAGAGGAGCATTCTATTTGGATGCCATTGGTGAGAAAGAACTTTAATGCATATTATTTTATTTTCATGATGAGAATATTGTATTGTATTTTATTATTTTCACTTCATGAGAACTTTGTAAAAAGAGATTGCATTTTATTTTTGTTATTTGGAAGACACCTGTTTTGAATATCTGCTAATTGTAGTTTTTCATGTGGACCTGTATGCTTGCATACAGGTCAGGTTTTATTCCTGGATGAGAACCTTTCTGGATGACTAGGTCTACCAAGGGTGGCGAGCTTCCAACCCAGGATTCGACGGATTGCATGCGAAGAGGATCTTTTTGTTTTTCCCTTGGAGACTCTGGATCTATGGTTCTGCCAGTGTGGTAGGACAGAACTGAACTGTACATTCACAGAACTGAACTCATACAGTAGAACTGAACTAACACAGAGCTGAACTCTGCACCATACACCTCCCTTTACACTACACTTCACAGTGCAGTTTGATATCAGTGGACTCAAGCACATACAGTACACACCTCCGTGGTACTGTACATTTGGGTTTATTTATTGACAAGGGATTGAAGTGTATTGTTTGTTGTTCATTTGATTTGAGAGTAATTGTGAATTCATTTCATGCTGTATTTGGTGATTAAGAGTTCATGGATCAATAGTTCATAAATATTCATACTTACCATACAGTTAAAAGGATATTTACAATTAAAGGATAAACAGGAGTTAAAAGGATAAATAGTATCTACAGTTAAAATGATATTGACTAAAGGGATACTTACCAGGGTGCACCCGCAGATAAGAACTCATAGGTTAAAACCATAGGGTTTGACAACTGAACTTAAAGGGTATTTCACTCAAAATATTTTAAGGGTTCAACCTGAAAGGTTATTTTGGTTTCATTTGATACCACGTGGTGACTACAAGTTACACATCCATCTTCGAGCTCATTTGTATGTCTATGTCTGTTGTTTTATGTGTTTTTGGTATACCATTTCCTATTTTCTAATATATGCCGGCCTTCTTTATTATTGATACATACCTGTGTGGTCTCGATTATTTACCCATTTAATGCTCCCAGAGTCGAACCTTACCCATTCACTAGTCCAGGATTAATGCCTTATTTGGTAGTGGTCTTTGCAAGTCTATTACACAGGTGTTACGTGTTACACAAAATTGGCGAGCTAGCCAGGAGCATTGTGGGTAATTAATAACTAAACGAGATAACCAGTATTGATATTTGATACCTTATTTTGAAGCCTGGTCAAAATGGAAATAGTTACGAGTGAAATGGTCAAAATCCCTAACTCAGTCATAGTTAGTGGGCTTGTGGGAGTAGAATCGAATGAAGAAATCACTGAATACTTAAAAACTCATGGCAAAATTAACCGTATAATCCCCATTGAAGATGAGGACTCTCCATTTAATGGGCAGTTAATTTATGAGTTTGAGTCCGGCGCATCCATGGAGTCACTTAAGCCCTTGTTGCCCCTTAATGATGATAGCCCCAGCAAAGCAATGATCATACATGTGAAGGCCTTAGCTTCTGTGTACACCCCTACCGCAAGCAGTAGCGCCACCAGAACGTACCTTGATGAGCTGCAAGAAATAGCTATGCTAAGCGGGCAATCCTTTGAAGAACTACTACGAAGAGAGCTTGCTAAACTTACTGCATCTTCTGCTTCAACTCTGGGTAACAGCAAAGGCGGAGAAAGTGAATCCCCATGCCCGGACCTAACACAGACCCCAGTTGATTTGACCCCTGCGCCGTCACAGGCTGCCACGCTCAAGCCAAACATTGAGTCAACGAGTTCAGCTGATCAAACTTCCCCACCTGGTACACATTCTCAACCCAGTGTCACCATTGATTTGACATCAGTCCCATCACCCAATATGAAACCGCAGCCACCTGCTGCACCGACCCAACTCCAAAACCTGACCAATGACAACAGAACACCTGTCCAAGCACAGGTTGACTCAAAGACATTTCCACAACTCAGTGTAACTGATGTGAACCCTCCTGACATACAGAGGGTCGTCGTTGAACACATAGTGAGAAGCCAAGAAGCTGCATCGCATCATCTTGCTCCTTCACGTCTAAGAGCCTTTTCAGGCAGATCTCCCCGTCCAGTCAACGAGGTGGACTATGATACATGGCGTACCAATGTCGAACTGATAATGAATGACCCTGCTATCTCAGACCTACAGCGGTCTAGGAGAATCCTTGACAGTCTATTGCCACCAGCTACTGAAGTTACCAAGCATTTGGGTCCACAAGCATCCCCCACAGCTTATCTGGAGCTGTTAGATTCTGCTTATGGCACAGTAGAAGATGGAGATGAGCTCTTTGCCAAGTTCCTGACTACGTTCCAAGACCCAAATGAAAAGCCTTCCAGCTACTTACACAGATTGCAAGTAGTCTTGAGTTCAGCAGTAAGGAGAGGTGGCGTATCTGCCAGCGAAGTCAACCGACTTCTTCTCAACCAGTTCTGTCGAAACTGTTGGGATAATGCTCTCCTAGCTGACCTCCAGCTGAAGCACAGAAAGAACAATCCCCCTTCATTTGCAGAGCTGTTGTTGCTCCTCCGCACAGAAGAGGATAAACATGCTGCAAAAGTAACTCGCATGAAGCAACACCTTGGTGCCTCCAAGCAACGTGTCACGTCACATCTACAGAGTGCATGTGCCTATACTGATTCAGATGAAAGTGAACAGTTGAAGAAGCAAGTCGCTGCTCTTCAAAGTGAGCTCACGAACTTGAAGAAAACAAAGACTGAAAGGAAAGAGAAATCAGCTAATCCCAAAGTAGCTACAGACAAAGAACAGACTACCAAAATGAAGAGCCAAAAGCCTGAGAAGCAGCCAACCACAAGCCGCAATTCAAATAAGCCCCGGCCTTGGTACTGCTTCCAGTGCGGTGAAGATGGGCATATTAAACCATCATGTGAAAATGAGCCAAACCCTTCCCTTGTCGCAGCCAAGAGGAAGCTTCTGAACGACAGACAACTTCTGTGGGAAGCTCAAGCTGTTCCATCAGATGAGGATCAGTTAAACAACTAGCAGCCCCTATTGAGGGACAAATGGGAGCTGCAAGTGATGAGAACCGTCCCACTGCAAGTAAAGAAAGAGCCTCACTGAAAAGTGCCCATACGAAAGACAAACCCATTAAACTTCCTAAAGGTTTAGTTGGAACAAAGTACACTGCTCAAGTCACCATTGCAGACCAAGAAGTGAACTGCCTCTTAGACACAGGGTCTCAAGTTACTACAGTCCCCCTGTCGTTCTATGAGCAACACTTATCGAGTCAAGACATTAAGTCCCTAAACAACCTACTCGGGGTAGAAGGGGCTAATGGACAAGAAGTCCCTTACCTGGGATATATTGAGCTGAGCATAACTTTCCCTAAGGAGTTTGTAGGGGTTGATACAGAAGTGCCAACCTTAGCATTGGTTGTTCCCCAACTCAGAGCTGAAGAACAAGTACTAATTGGCACCAACACTCTTGATGTCCTCTACTCTGATTATGCTCAGAAGACACCTGCACCACCCCAGCCTACCTCATTTGGCTATCGTGCAGTCTTAAAACTTCTCCAGCTCAGACAACAGCAGGCTGAAGATGGAAATATGGGATGGGTGAAACTACAAGGAAAGGTACCAGAAGTGGTTCCAGCTGGCGAACAAGTAGTTCTCAACGGATGTATCAGTGTACTTGGGTCCCACACTGACAAATGGGCCATCCTCGAACCCCCCTCAATGTCCTCCTTGCCAGGTGGTCTACTTATGTCCAGCTGCCTGTTCACCCTCCCAACTGCCAGACACCATACCCAGATGCCTGTTGTGATAAGAAATGAGTCAGGCCATGACATTACCATTCCCCCAAGAACAGTACTGGCTGAAGTGAATGCAATCAAGCAAGTAATCCAGAAAGAACCTGCGGGAACTGACCCCAGTCCTGCAACTAAGTCTGACAGACCCAAATTGAATTTTGACTTTGAAGATTCTCCCATATCCACTGAGTGGAAAGAGCGAGTGACCAGCAAACTCAACTCAATGCCTGAAGTGTTTGCACACCATGACCTTGACTTCGGTCACACTGACAAAGTCAAACACAGCATAAAGCTCAGTGATGAGACTCCTTTTAAGCAGCGAGCAAGACCCATACACCCCCAAGACCTTGAGGCAGTACGAAAACATCTCCAGGAGCTGTTGGCTTCTGGGGTCATTCGAGAGTCTGAGTCTTCCTTCTCATCACCAATCGTCGTAGTGAGGAAGAAGAATGGTGACGTAAGACTCTGCATTGACTACCGCAAGCTCAACCTACAAACGATCAAAGATGCATATGCTTTGCCCCACCTTGAAGAAGCCTTCTCCACCCTAAGTGGGTCGAAGTGGTTCTCCGTGCTTGATCTCAAATCTGGGTACTACCAGATCGAGATGGAGGAAGAAGACAAGAAGAAGACTGCATTTGTCTGTCCCCTAGGCTTCTGGGAGTTTTGTAGGATGCCTCAAGGAATCACCAATGCACCATCAACTTTTCAACGTTTGATGGAGCGGTGTATGGGTGACATCAATCTAAAAGAGGTCTTGGTCTTCATAGATGACCTTATCGTCTTTTCAGAGACATTGGAAGAACACGAGAGCAGACTGCTTCGAGTACTGTCACGTCTGAAAGAATACGGCCTGAAGTTGTCGCCGGAAAAATGCAAGTTTTTCCAGACTTCTGTTCGATATCTAGGACACATTGTCTCCCGAAATGGAGTAGAGACAGATCCTGAGAAGATTAAAGCCCTTTCAACCTGGCCAGTTCCCTGTACCCTTAAGGCATTAAGGTCCTTTTTAGGTTTTTCAGGGTACTACAGGAGATATGTAAAGGATTACTCGAAAATAGTCAAACCTCTAAATGACTTGACCTCCGGCTACCCACCGCTCCGGAAAGGTTCCAAACCCACTAAGGAGCAGAGTGCCAAGTACCACAACCCCAAAGAACCCTTTGGCAGTCGTTGGACACCCGCCTGCCAACAAGCTTTCCAAACAATCATTGACAAGCTCACATCAGCTCCTGTTCTGGGCTTCGCTGATCCTAAGCTCCATTACATCCTGCACACCGATGCAAGTACCACCGGGCTAGGAGCAGCTTTATACCAGGAACAAGAGGGGAGGATGCGAGTCATTGCGTTTGCCAGCAGAGGGTTGTCACAGAGCGAGTCCAGATATCCAGCTCACAAGCTCGAATTCTTAGCACTCAAATGGTCGGTCACCGAGAAGTTGAAAGATTATCTGTATGGCTGTCCGTTCACTGTGGTTACTGACAGTAACCCTCTGACGTATCTCCTCACTTCTGCGAAGCTTGATGCCACAAGTTACAGGTGGTTAGCAGCCCTGTCAACTTTCACTTTCAAACTTCAGTATCGTGCTGGAAAGCAAAACCAAGATGCTGACGGTCTCTCAAGGCGTCCCCACGGTGAGCTGTCAGACGACTTGACATCACAGAAAGAGCGTGAGCGTATAGAGCAGTTTACGCGACACCATCTAGCAGACCCAGAAATTGTACAAGCCATCTGTGAAAGGCATCTCATCTGCCAAAGAACAGATGACGATTCTGATGATATTGACCCTGGTATCACTCTGGTTGAGTCTCTTGCCATCTCTGCAGATGCCATACCAAGTAGCTTTGAGCAAGAAAGTTCTTCTGTCATCCCTCATTTCTCAAGCGAGGAGATAATGGAGAAGCAGAGAGCAGATCCTAGCATCAGAGAGATCATCTATCAGCTTGAGTCTGGATAGAAGCCCCCTCCAACTGCTAGAGCTGAGCTCCCAGAACTCCCACTCTTGTTGCGGGAGTGGAATCGTCTAGAGTTAAGAAGCGGAGTCTTGTATAGACGAAAGCAAGATGGAGCCCATCAAACGTACCAGCTTGTCCTACCAGAGGAGCTGCGATCCCTTGTGTTGACAAGTCTCCACAATGACATGGGCCACATGGGAATTGATCGTACTCTCGACCTTGTGAGATCCCGTTTCTATTGGCCCAAGATGGCAACCGCAGTGGAAACCAAGATCAAGACTTGCAACCGCTGTGTTCGGCGTAAAACCCAGCCAGAGAAGGCTGCTCCCTTGGTCAACATCAAGACCAGCAGGCCATTGGAATTGGTCTGTATGGACTATCTTTCTCTGGAACCGGATAGGAGTAACACAAAAGACATACTTGTGATTACCGACCACTTTACAAAGTATGCAGTGGCGATACCAACTGCTAACCAGAAAGCAAGAACAGTTGCCAAGACACTCTGGGACCATTTCATCATCCATTATGGTTTTCCAGAGCGCCTCCACAGTGACCAAGGTCCGGACTTTGAGTCCAAAACCATCAAGGAACTGTGTGAGCTTGGAGGAATCAGAAAGGTCAGAACAACGCCCTATCATCCGAGAGGTAATCCTGTTGAGCGGTTCAACCGGACCCTCCTACAGATGTTAGGCACTCTGGAGAGTGAAGACAAAACCCACTGGCGGGATTTCGTAAAGCCTCTGGTTCATGCGTATAATTGTACCAGGAACGATGTCACTGGCTTTACCCCGTACGAGCTGATGTTTGGCAGACAGCCCAGACTACCAATCGACCTGGCTTTCGGCCTGCCTGCCCACAAACAACAGAAGTCACACTCACAGTATGTGAGGGATCTCAAAAGTCATCTGGAGGAGAGTTACAGAGTTGCCACTCGTAATGCCCTCAAGGTAGCGGAGAGAAACAAAACTCGGTTTGACAAACGAGTTACCGAATCCACTCTTGAAGTTGGCGACCGAGTTCTGGTCCGAAGTGTTCGCCTACGTGGTAAACATAAGTTAGCTGACAAGTGGGAATCCGATGTCTACGAAGTTGTAAAGCGTGCCGGTGATCTGCCTGTATATACAGTCAAGCCTGAGAACAAAGACCGACCACTGCGCACCTTACACCGTGACCTGCTACTGCCTTGTGGTTTCCTACCAGCAAGTGAACCTGAAAGACCTGTCGCACCAAAGCCAGTCCGTAAACCTTGCACACGGCAGAATCCTGGTGCTGAAACAAGCAGTGTTGCGGAAATGGAAACACCCTGTGATGATGCTGATGAAGATATTCCTGTTCCTGTCCACTGGTCTACAGATCAGCAGGCCTCAGAGCCAGTAACATTCACTAAAGTGTATGAAACCCGTGGATGGAAGTCAAGGCAACCTCCTAGTACTGATACTGCAGAGGAGCAGTCAGTACCAGATCTAGACCCTAATACTTCAATACCTCCTGTTGAGCTGATTCCTGTGGACGAAGAGGCCGCTGATGATGTTCCAGTAGATGTTGAAGTAGACAACTTACCTGAAGGAGACAACTTACCTGAAAGAGACAATCCACCGGAAGAAGACATCCTACCTGAAAGAGACCACTTACCTGAGGATCCACCTGGAATAGAAACAACCGAAAATGACACACCACCTGATCTTGACTTACCTGTATGTAACTCAACTGACGCAGTTCCACAACCCATGGAGGAAGTCCCTACCATCATGGATGAAGTGTTATCTGTATTGTCTGACATGTCAGAGTTGAGTGAAGAGGAGAAACTTGAAGAGGAAAGATCTGAGGAGGAAAGATCTGAAGAGGAAATACCGGAAATACCTGATGAGGAAAATCCTGAAGAGGAGGATTCTGAACGTGATGTGGAAACAAACGTACCTGCAGCAGTCACTGTTGAGTCCGCTCCAGTTGATGCTGAAACCGCTGGAGCAGATGCAGTTACTGATACTGTGGAGGAAACAGAATGCCCTGTCCGTCGCTCTGCTAGGATACAGCAGAGGCGAGAGAGAAATCGGATGAATAACCCCCTAATCTCAGTGATTCAGTCACTTTTCCAAGGTCTTAGTGCCGCCTTTACGGATTCATTGGAAGGAGATGACTATGTCCCAGACATCCCCCAGAGTGGTGATCATTTAGCCACTAAGATGCAATGGATGCAACGGGACGTGCACCAATTCAAGAGGGGAGGGTGTAACCCAGGTCATTTAGCCTGGTTACCAGTGACCTAATTAATAAATGAATATGAATATTCTGTCTGAAGTATGAAGAGGAGCAAGTCTACCTAACTTGATTTGTCCTGTGAAGACTGACAGGTGAACTCCCAATCAGTCTAACCCCCTCAAGACTGGCTGATTGAATCCCCTCCAATCAGACAACACCCCTCACCTCTGCCCCGCCCTCTCCCTCTCTGCCCCTGCATGCAGTGTGAATCCCCATTCTCACAGAACCACCTGCACTACAGGAGAGAGACACTGAGTGACAGAACTCAATTTATTGATAAACTGACCAGAAATAAATATAGAAGCCACTCAGACAGCACACACACACCTTGCCATCATCTCAGCGTTCCAGAGAGGGCTGACGGTTTGATTCCAATTATTTTGGTGAGTTGCTACAAACTTTGTTTGGCTACAGCTAAACAGCCATGCAGTGGTTAGCAGCTAATTGGCAAAGCCTTTGAAGTCCAGCACATTGCCTTTGATGTTAGCTCAAATGTTTGGCTAGTAGCATAGCAGACTGTTCCAAGCTAATCTACCTGGTTGACTACATGGGATACAGTTTGCACTGTTAATGGAACTTGATTATTTTATTTCACCGATGTAGATGGCTGTGTGCTGCTTTTATTTAGTTTTTGCCCAATATTAGCCTTTGATAAAATAGGCTGCTGAGTGAGCATATTTTCATTTCATTTTCTAGTGTGTGCTGGGTTTGCCCTCTGCCTGCACCACCAGTCCTGGTGGTTAGAGGAGCATTCTATTTGGATGCCATTGGTGAGAAAGAACTTTAATGCATATTATTTTATTTTCATGATGAGAATATTGTATTGTATTTTATTATTTTCACTTCATGAGAACTTTGTAAAAAGAGATTGCATTTTATTTTTGTTATTTGGAAGACACCTGTTTTGAATATCTGCTAATTGTAGTTTTTCATGTGGACCTGTATGCTTGCATACAGGTCAGGTTTTATTCCTGGATGAGAACCTTTCTGGATGACTAGGTCTACCAAGGGTGGCGAGCTTCCAACCCAGGATTCGACGGATTGCATGCGAAGAGGATCTTTTTGTTTTTCCCTTGGAGACTCTGGATCTATGGTTCTGCCAGTGTGGTAGGACAGAACTGAACTGTACATTCACAGAACTGAACTCATACAGTAGAACTGAACTAACACAGAGCTGAACTCTGCACCATACACCTCCCTTTACACTACACTTCACAGTGCAGTTTGATATCAGTGGACTCAAGCACATACAGTACACACCTCCGTGGTACTGTACATTTGGGTTTATTTATTGACAAGGGATTGAAGTGTATTGTTTGTTGTTCATTTGATTTGAGAGTAATTGTGAATTCATTTCATGCTGTATTTGGTGATTAAGAGTTCATGGATCAATAGTTCATAAATATTCATACTTACCATACAGTTAAAAGGATATTTACAATTAAAGGATAAACAGGAGTTAAAAGGATAAATAGTATCTACAGTTAAAATGATATTGACTAAAGGGATACTTACCAGGGTGCACCCGCAGATAAGAACTCATAGGTTAAAACCATAGGGTTTGACAACTGAACTTAAAGGGTATTTCACTCAAAATATTTTAAGGGTTCAACCTGAAAGGTTATTTTGGTTTCATTTGATACCACGTGGTGACTACAAGTTACACATCCATCTTCGAGCTCATTTGTATGTCTATGTCTGTTGTTTTATGTGTTTTTGGTATACCATTTCCTATTTTCTAATATATGCCGGCCTTCTTTATTATTGATACATACCTGTGTGGTCTCGATTATTTACCCATTTAATGCTCCCAGAGTCGAACCTTACCCATTCACTAGTCCAGGATTAATGCCTTATTTGGTAGTGGTCTTTGCAAGTCTATTACACAGGTGTTACGTGTTACACAAACATTTATGTTGGTCATTCACCACTTAAACCCTATATACTTTGTTGACTGGGGGGTCGCCAAGCAGTCTATTGGTCCTTTCCTTTTTTCCGTCTACAGCAACTCTTCCGAGACAATCGACACGCTCATGTGCCGTTACGACGCATTGTGAGCTTATAGATCTACTATTTTCACCGAATGTACACATATTTATGACATATTCCCAGAATAGGGAAGCTAGGGTCCATGTGGTTAATGCTTAAGTTCTTTAAAAGAAAAGGTTAATACTGTATGAATACACTTTCATGTCTTTTTTAGTCATGGGCTAATTCAATAGTCATTCTATAGTGACCCACACTGAAGATGGCCGATAAACAAGCTCAGCGCAGATCAGTATTCACACTTGTCCATTTTCCATCTTCAACCGCTTATGCCGAGTCGGGTCGCAGGGGCAACAGTTCCGGCAGAAAGTACCCTGTGCGGTACCCACTAACATATGACCGATTGGTCCCGGAGGTCTGAGGTACAATTCCAGCTCTCAGCAATGTGTCGAAGTGTCCCTGAGAAAGACAAGACACCTAACCCCTAACTGTTCCCCCCTCCACGCTCCTCTCTAGGCAGCACTCAGCTGGATGAAGCAGAAAACTGAAGTTCCCCGTAGGATAAGATAGGTACGTACAGTAAATATGTGAATGGAGTTCTGTAGTGCATGGCACCATATTGATGCAGTGGCACAAATTTGACGCAAAGCTCGGCAACGAGCAGAACATTTGTGCAGCTGAGTACCACTGAGTTTTTATAAATTGTGTAGCCTACTATATGTGTCACTGTGTGTTATATCGCATCGTACAGTATAGGCTATTTCATTTTGTTAGACTGGTTTGGCCTATACATAATGTTGATGTACAGTTCATACATAATGTCTCATAAATGTTTAATACCACATACAGTATAATAGGCATAAGATACAAATGTGTTTGAAATGTTGCATGATGGCTTGATAAACTAACCTACCGTATACAGTATACATGTACATTCAGTTAAATCTGATTATTTTTTATTTTAGCTTCAGCACATTCCCTTTTCTACTCCACCTCTCAGAAATTAAACAAGCCTTGGCAGTTCTAACTAAAATAGGTAAGGATAAGAAGATATTAACTAGACAGGGCACTTTTTTATGTAGTACATTTTCTTTTTTCTACCTCTATTTTTTTTTTCTATCAAAAGAGACCCAGCAGCAGTGCAACGGGCAGAGTGTGTGATTTCTCTTGCAGATGAAAGTGAATATGTAATTAACATTCTGTAATTGCAGGCAGCCTCTCTTTTCATTTCAAGATGAAATGATGCGAGCTTGCTCCCCAAAGCCAAGGTCAGGAGTCTGTGCCTAGGCAATGCATATTTAATAGAACAAGACAGGATATCATCGTAGATGGCTGGTATAGCTTTTGATATCTTATGTTAAATATTTCTATACTTCTATGCATAATAGGTAGTCAACAAACATCAGCACCGCAGCTTGCTAAGAGCATAAATTATTAAGTGTTTTCAAAGTGCTGTTTATTAACGGGCACTACATTTTCAACTGTTGGCGCCTGAAACCAGAGAGTGATTTGCCCATTTCCTTGACCTCCAACCAAATTCAGTTACAGTAGCCAGACCGCAGCTATAATACACTCCACTCGCTGTAAAACTAAATGGGGTACCTCTGTCCCCGGCGCACGCTGACGTGGTTTGGTAGCCGGTGGATGGTTCAATACCGCCACCAGATGATTTCGCTGCCATGCTCGATAAACACTGTTCCGACCGCCGTGCCGCTTCCCGCATATACGGCATCCCCACCTCCGCAGACACAACCTCTGCTCAAACGCTCTGAGGGCTTAAGTCATATAAAATGAGAACCGTTTCAGTTTTACGAGAGGGCTCATACGGAGAATCCCAGCAGGCTAATACAAGACAGTACATTGTTCGATCAGGAACACGCCCCTTTAAAGTGTGGTAGAACGATGGAACTGGTTAAGCGCCCCCCTCTGCCAATGATATCAGATTTAAGGAAAAGGCCTTTAAGGCCCCCATCCAGAACCTCCTAGCTGGCTGCCTGGCTGGCTGGCTGTCTGCAGCGTGTTGGCTGAGGATGACCTCATGTGTGCTGTGGCTGGGGTGGTTTTGGCAGCCAGGAGCCATGTGTAAGCTGTGGCAGGAGATGACAGAGAAAGGCAGCGTGGACATTTTCTGCCGAAGCAGCACGTTGGTACCGGTATTTATATAGGATGATTACTTGATCCTCGCTCGCCTGTGTTGGGCAGTTTGAAGTGCAATAAAAGAAAGGACTACAGATGAAGGCATTCTAGAAGCTCCACTTTTCTGCTGCACGCTTGAAGAAATATTGTAGTAGGCCTACTACTTTAGTTTGAAACCAAAAAGGAAATGTTTTGCTCTCTTTGAGCCGTTGGAAATTACAATTGTATAGTTATGTATTAATTGTGAAACATTAGATGATATGAAATTAACTGAACAAGTCTCATAAAGTCAAATAACAGAATGACTTTCCTGTTCAATCTCTATCAATAGTAAAGTTACTACAGTAGTTCATGAACTTAATCACATACATTGCAGTGTGGCATTCAGTGGCAAAGCCCTGTACAAAGAATGAAGAACCTATAGAGAATCAAGAGTGGTTTATGGTTCACTAACGACTAACCTCATGACATGATGGTCCGTAAAACAGCAATGTAAAGGACTAGATCATTTGTTTGCTGGCCAAGCGTCCTGCGAAGCTTGGCCAATGTGACCCTGCTGGGTGTAGAAATAACTTTGAGCGCTTTGTGCCAAGATGTAGGGCAGACGTACTGTAGGCCACACTTCAGAGCTCCGGACATAGCCAGATGTTGGAGCTTACTGTAGCTCCTTCCAGGAGCACCACTCAAAAATACATTTGAGTTAAGATTGGGGGACCGCTGGCCTATCGGTCCAGGCCCTGAAATCTCGCTTTTTTGAACGCACATCAGTTCGACAACGGAGCGTCGGCAGGTATCGCTACTCACCCCACGGAGGTTAGGGTTAGGGTTACGGTTAGGTTTGGTTGTCGAAAAGATGACTTGTGGAAATAGCGTCACGCAGAAAAAAAAAAAAAAGCAGTAAAACCGGGGCAGGCATTTCAGGGAGGCCATAAAGGCCATGGCAGTCGTTGCCCCTCAGTTTGGCCTTGTGCCCCTCAAAATGGCACGCCCTGAGGCCACAGTGATGGCCTTAATGCCCCAGCTCTCTCTTTCTGCTCTCTTTCTTGTCAATATGTAGACACCATTGTCTCTTTCTTGTCATGTAGACAACAGTGTCTTTTGTTGAGATTCTCAGCTATATCTTCATCCATGCCTTACCCCTTATGAGCAGGAGTTTCTGGTGTGCTACAGGTATACAGTATAGGCTACATGTGCGATGTAATTGGGTTGGAATTTTGATGTTCCCCTGGGGCAGTGGCTGCTTTGGAACCGGAAGGTTCCCAGTTCGATCCCGGGCTCCCCCTGAGTTAGTGTCGAAGTGTCCTAGAGCAAGACTCTGAACCCCTAGTTGCTCCCGGTGAGCAGGTCGGTGCCTTGCATGGTTTCCTCTGCCATCGGTGTATGAATGTGTGTGAATGGGTGAATGTAATGCACAATTATTGTAAAGCACCTTGGATGAAGGCGCTATATAAATGCACCATTTACCATTTTCCATGATTTAGGAAAATTGGCAAAATTCCACCTATGCTTCAGTGAGAAAAAACAACAACCTGACACTCAATCCAAATTCCTTTGAGACCAAAAGTAGAGTGTCAAACACACTCCTACTCGCAAGATGTGTGAAAAAAGAAGGGTGGGGGGATAACAACTTTGGATATATACCAAAGCCTTACCACACAAGCACGCTCACACACACACACACACTCAGGCAGAGAGACACGCACGCACACACGCACGCACGCACGCACGCATGCACGCACGCACGCACGCACACACTTCGCTACTGTCTGCTGAACTAATATGGGCAGGCGTACAGAGAAAACAAATACAATTCTCTGGCTTAATTCTGTCGGAGCTGGTTGTCCACAGGAGAGACAGCGAAACAGCCTCCCCACAAAAGCCCTCTGGGATGGCTGATGGACAAGGAGAGAAAGAAATAGTGGTGAGGGTAATAGCCGGGGAGCCACAGGCCCAAAAGCTCAAAGAATACCTGTGACGTCATGACATACTTTTTATTTTTGTTTTTTCTATTCATTTGGTCATTAAGGTACACAGAATGAGAGGCCTGCTCTGTCGGAAACATTGCGAAAAAAAGTTACGGCCATTTATATTCACTGTCCCATCGACTTCACTATACAGGAAAGAAACACACCAAAATAAATATGCTTTAAGTAGCATGTGAGGGGTCAAACTAGGGGTTCTTGATGATTCTGAATCCATTGCAAGCATTTGTTTTGCATGAAAAACATTCCTTGGGCTAGAAAACGGACCAAAATAACAGTGAAAAGTGATGACTCATCACTTTTCACAGGTTTGAGAGGCTGAAATCTAGCCCAAGGAATGTATTTCATGCAAAACAAATGCTTGCAATGGATTCAGAATCATGAAGAACCCCTAGTTTGACCCCTCACATTCTACTTAAAGCATATTTCTTTTGTGTGTGTTTTTTCCAGTATAGGGAAGTCAATGGGAAACTTTTCTTCGCAGTGTTTCCGGCAGAGCAGGCCTCTCATTCTGTGTACCTTATTGACCAAATTTATAGGAAAAACTAAAATTTGGAGTATGTCATGACATCACAGGTCTTCTCTCATTTTGGCACAGTGGCTCCCCGGCTATAAAGACAGAAGAGGGGGAGAGGAGAGGGACTAGAAGGGAAAAGAAAAGGAGATACGTTAGGGGGAGAAGTTTGTTTGTGTAGGGCTGGAGGTTTTGTAGCCGGTGTTGTAAATGGAGAATGCATGCTATTGTGGTCTGCTAATGGCCATGGGTGGCTCCAAATGCAGAGACAGATGTGCTTGAGGAGAGGGTTATATTGGCTGACTGGTGTTTCTGGTTTCTGCATACCTCATGTACATTAGGCATTTGATGTAGCCGATTCATCCAGACCGGCCTACGAGTGCAGCTTCAAACTGGCAACAACTAAGCGCAAAGCTAGTATCCTATGCCATGTGTCCACTGGAGATCTTAAAAAAAAAAAAAAACGAAAACAGCACTGGTGCCATTTTTACTTAAATTATTTTATGTGGAAAGGTAGCATCTTCTGTGCTCAAGACCAAAACAGGGACTTGAACTGGAATTAGTGCCTAGCGCTGACTTATTCTCAAGTTACAGTAAACAATGAGAACTTGTATTCATCTATATCACTTCAGAGCAGAGGCGGGAACAGTGAGAAATATCAACAGTCTGTTCATGTTACATCGATGTTTCATCTAGCAAACATATCGTTGTTGTCGGGTGGAAATCTTGTATGTCCAAAACTATAATCTCGCGAACTGGTGGAACAAACAGCACCACATTTCTAATGCATGGTCCAGTAGGCCAAGAAAGTCTAAAACCGTAGGGACGTGCTGGCTAGGGTGGATCTTAAATTACCTTTTTTAGATTTTCTTGAGTCTTACCCCCCAATTATGTTCCAATGTACAAAAAAATGCTTTGGTTAAAATTTGGTTGAATTTCAAGCATATTTAGAGGTAGCTCAATCAAGTCAAAGATTGTACATTTTATTGGTCAAAACGAATTGCACTGCAGGTACATTTAAGTTATACATTACACATTATTCTTATACTATAAGCACAGAAATTATATTTTTTAAGCTTACAAATCTAAACACAAATCTGATTACACGTTTGTCATAATATGTCAAACCAGAAGTAATGTGTTCTAGGAAATAGCAAAGCAAAGAATGACAAATTGCTATTTTTCATTTAACATGCACAATGACATGTCTTTATTGCACACTCTTCATAACCCTAACCCAATCATACTCACAACACACAACAAGCACACAGCCCCACTTCCTTGTTTACCCCCAAAACCCCCGAAAGTCTCTGCAGTATAGTAATTCAGTAGTTACTGATCAATTAAAGTTTGTTTACGGCTATCGGGATACTTGTGCCGATGGTTCTGCACAATTTGCAGCAAGTATTGGAGTTGGGACTCATCTTTAGTAATGAGACCACAATATTCTTGTAGTAGGGCAACCCCCACGCTCTGCATGATCATTGACAACATTCATCGTCTTCGCTACAGCCAGAACTTCTTGGTAGTCCACCCTGGGCTCCCACTCATCGGGATCAACGTCAAGGAAGTCATCTGGGAGATCCATCATTTTGAAAAGCACCTTGGATTTGGGAGACACAAAATCTTCAGTGTTCTTCCTTGCAATTGTTCCAAGGTCAACAGTAATTCTCTTCATATGCCCCTGTTCACCATAAGTGATTGGAAAACTTTTGAGAAGCAGATTTAGACACCTCAGCATTTATTGATGAATAAAGAGCTCCAGGAGCTACCCATCATGCCCGTTGGATGGCAAAGGTTATTTATTGTTTGAAGATCTGGATGTTTCATGGCCAATTCAAACTGACCCTCAGGGAAGAAAAAGCATGCATGGATTTGTGCATTTTGCATTTATGTGAAGGCATGGATGATGGCAACTGTTGCTGTCAGCGCTCCACTAAATGACTTGGCAGCTGTTAAAATCGTTGCTGGAATATTCATCAATAAATGCTGAGGTGTCTAAAGCTGCTTCTCAAAAGTTTTCCAATCATTTGGCTCCAGAGATCGTCGGACTTGCATTGTTTGACAGTCAAGTGAGCGCGCAAACGAAGAGGCTGATGGTGAGAGACATGAAAGATGGAAATGAAGATGATGAACAGGGGCATATGAAGAGAATTACTGTTGACCTTGGAACAATTGCAAGGAAGAACATTGAAGATTTTGTGTTTCCCAAATCCAAGGTGCTTTTCAAAATGATGGATCTCCCAGATGACTTCCTTGACGTTGATCCCAATGAGTGGGAGACCAGGGTGGACTACCAAGAAGTTCTGGCTGTAGCGAAGGCGATGAATGTTGTCAATGATCATGCAGAGCGTGGGGGTTGCCCTACTACAAGAATATTGTGGTCTCATTACTAAAGATGAGTCCCAACTCCAATACTTGCTGCAAATTGTGCAGAACCATCGGCACAAGTATCCCGATAGCCGTAAACAAACTTTAATTGATCAGTAACTACTGAATTACTTTACTGCAGTGACTTTTGGGGGTTTTGGGGGTAAACAAGGAAGTGGGGCTGTGTGCTTGTTGTGTGTTGTGAGTATGATTGAAGAGTGTGCAATAAAGACATGTCATTGTGCACGTTAAATTAAAAATAGCAATTTGTCATTCTTTGCTTTGCTATTTCCTACAATACATTAATTCTGGTTTGACATATGACAAACATGTAATCAGATGTGTGTTTAGATTGTGGAAGCTTAAAAAATATAATTTCTGTGCTTAGTATAAGAATAATGTGTAATGTATAACTTAAATGTGCCTGCAGTGCAATTCGATTTTGACCAATAAAATGTACAATCTTTGACTTGATTGAGCTACCTCTAAATATGCTTGAAATTCAACCAAATTTTAACCAAAGCATTTTTTTGTACATTGGAACATAATTGGGGGGTAAGACTCAAGAAAATCTAAAAAAGGTCATTTAAGATCCACCCTAGTGCTGGCCATTGGGAAAAGCGGGACAACTCCCGAACGGCCGGTTCATTCCCGGCCGGTCCAGGCCATTAGGAAAAAAAATTAAATAAAATGTCGGCCTTCGTTCCATTTTGGGGGCTAGGCGGCCAACAAAGTAAATCGTCACTGTCGGGCAGAAACCTCATATCTCCAAGTTTCAAATGTGTACATTTTTTCGCAAAGCAAAGCCCTGCTTCATCATACAAGGCCGTCGCACAAAAGTAGTGAAAACAGACGATCTACAACGCACCGCGAGGCGTTGTGTGCTTGTAGATCTGGTTGTAGATCTGGTTGTAGATCTGGTTTAATCTAGATCTAGTTTAATTCATTTTTTAAATGATAAATACAAAACAAACGGTTTTGGACATACAAGGTTTCCACCCGACAACGACGAAATATAACTCGTGTAATTGGCCCACTGGCTTGTCACTTGTCATGATCTCAAATGGCAAATCTTTGAGTAGCAGCAGCGCTATAGAGAGAGATCTCTCTCTTTAGCGCGCAATGAGGGCCTCTCCAACTCTTTTTCCCGGGCTGAATCAGGGGCCCAGCACGTCCCTGTCTAAAAGTAAATCACACACACAAGTAAATCCCTGAATGTTTTCCCTATACCTTTGAAAAATCACAGAATATGAAAAATCACAGAATATCTGCCATTGCTAACACAAGACAGCAGATAGGGTCTAGCCTCGCACACCATGTAAATCTTTCTCAGCACCCAAGTCGTGAGGTACCAACCGGGCCCCAGTATGCAAATGTAGGGCAGGTGTATCAGCTTTGCGCTACTCTGATTGGTTGTAGGGGAGGGTGTATCACCTTTGCTGTTCCGTTCCACTGTGTTTGTATTGTTCCACTTTGGTTGTTGCGTTCCCCTTTTTTTCCTAGGGTTTCTTGGGCTATTCTGATTGGTTGTAGGTCTAACGATAGAGTCCATTTGAATCGTTTTTGTAACGGCCCCAGAATAACTTTTGAATGGCTGAGAACCAGACTACATCCACTTAGTGTGATATTGTCTGGCTATGCGAGGCTATATTCCAAATAAGCCTACCGGCTTCTTCCTTTCCTTGCACAGTATCTTGTTTCTTTGATATGTATTATTTTTTTTTTTATAACAAATGTACTAATAAACTAAACTATAACTACAGTAATTCTCGCTCTTTCTATTTCTCGTGAAATACCAAATATAATTAATTTGAAATTCTACGTCACAGCTGCTCAAATTATAATAGAACACATTTCATTAATTCATTTTTCCCAAAATCAAACACATCTCTGCCTCCAATAAGCTGCATGTCACTCACAGTTTATTCTGCCCTCAATGAGAACATAAAAAAGACAAAAAGAATGTATTCAATATTTCCACCAAGGCCATCTCATGTACTCCATGGACGCGGACACGGCTGTCAGCGGCTGTCACTCGTCTTGAGACAAAGCGGTGCAGTTAATTGAGACTCACCAGTCAGTAGAGTGTTTATTTGAGTCATTGTAAAGTGCATGGAACAGACACCCCCCACTGTGTTCTATAAGTCATTCTCAAATGAAAGTGCACTCAGGCAACAATTGAACGTCCATGCATGGGGAAACAAAATCATAAAACACAGAAAACATATAGCCTAACGAATGTGTTTAGTAAGGTTTATTTTTCCACTCTCTATATTTAGGAAGTACTGTCAACTTGAATTCACCAAGAGTTTATAAGAGAGGGGTTTGCTTTCAATCTGGGGTTATGTTTTAAATCCATTTTCTGGCAATCTTGAAGGGATGTCTGGGATGAAGTGTCTGTTAGCCGGTTAGCTGCCGGAAAGGACATTGCAGCCATTTGAAAGTTGTGGGGGTTCTAGTATCTTCTAGAGATACAGTCAAAGAGATAGCGAGACAAATACCCAGACAGAACAGAATACCCAAACAAGACTGAGAGATGAAGAGACATATTGGGACAAAAACACAGAGACAGATTCAAGAATTCAACAACTCAAGAATATAAAAAGAAAACCTGAAAGCCACCAACTCAACTCCTATGTCCAAAACAAAACAAACAAAAAGAATCAAAGAAACCTGTTTCTGAGCCTTCTGTCTTGTTCATCTCTGTCAATGCATATTTCATTGACTCTCAACAAAGTGAGGCAGGAGCATATTCTATCACAAAGGCTTCTGAGCACGGTCCCACGTGTATGCTGGACAACATAGATTCATGCACACACACACACACACACACACACACACACACACGCACGCACGCACGCACGCACGCACACACGCACGCACGCACGCACGCACGCACGCACGCACGCACGCACACACGCACGCACGCACACACACACACACACACACACACACACACACACACACACACACACACACACACAATTGTCTCTGTGCTGGGCATGTATGAGTATAACAAGTCCAGGCTGAGGCCTTGTGTGCCCTTAGGTGAAAAAGAGGCAACAGAGAGAGAGCAAAGAAGGACCTCAATTGTCTCTCCAAGGACAGGAAGAGTTATGGAAGAAAAAAAAACCTGAGAGCATTTTCTTCAAAGGCACGACCATACAAAGGACAAGTGTTGTGTGATGCCTCTATGTATATAACTTCTTTGGCAGCAGTCTACTGTATCAATCCCTATCACTTTTCTGGCAAAAAAGAAACATAAATGATGTGTCACTAAAGGCTAATTAATTCTTTGTCGCATGACACCTTGAAAAAACTAAAAAAAAAAAAAAAAAAACAATCATGTGGATCTCAGGATCCAAACGGGAACAATGTGGATCTTGACCAGCCTGTGGCGTCAGTCATCTATGCAGGATCTACGACATATCACTATAAGTTGGATAAAAAAGTAAAACATAAAAAAAAAAAACACAGTTGCATTAATGTAAGTAAACCTGTGACTGCCTGAGCTGCCTCCAACGGAACCTGAGGGAGAGACAGGCGGAAGAAAAGCTGAGAGGGAGTGAAAGTTGAGTGGGAGTGTAGGGGGGTAGGCTCCATTAGAGAAGGCATGGTTTGATTCCAGACCAGCAGAGATATGTCACAACTAGATTTAGCACCGCGCCACTGGCATTGCGTTGCATTGTGTTGTATTGAGGAACATTAATTAGGTCAATGGTGCAATATGCACATCCACAAAATAGTACTGCATCAACAAAACAATCTACCACGGCAGTTTAATATACAGTATAAGTGCACATTTTCTCACATTCAACCCATTGTTGGCATGTGACAGGACTTATGGTATGGTCAGTATGGTCTGTATCATTGACACTATCATGGTAAACATCATGCCGGTATCATTGTGGTATCATGTCAGTGTCAGTATCATTGTCAGTATCTTTATCATGTCATTATCTGTATCATGGTCACTCAGTATCATGTCAGTATCCTGGTCAGTATCATGGTCCGTATCCTGGTCAGTATCATGTCAATATCATGGTCCGTATCCTGGTCAGTATCATGTCAATATCATAGTCAGTATCATGTCAGTATCGTGGTCAGTATCATGGTCAGTATTATGTCAGTATCTGGTCAGTATCATGGTCAGTATCATGTCAGTATCATGTCAGTATCGTGGTCAGTATCATGGTCAGTATCATGTCAGTATCATGTCAGTATCATGTCAGTATCGTGGTCAGTATCATGGTCAGTATCATGGTCAGTATCATGTCAGTATCGTGGTCAGTATCATGTCAGTATCATGTCAGTATCATGTCAGTATCGTGGTCAGTATCATGGTCAGTATCATGGTCAGTATCATGTCAGTATCGTGGTCAGTATCATGTCAGTATCATGTCAGTATCGTGGTCAGTTATTTTGGGCTTGGGGGGTCCCCAGATCAGATGTTTAGCTAAATGTTAACATTGTTTTCTCACTCAACAGTAAACAGACCAACATACAGTATAAGTGTATACAGGGTATCTGGACATTTCTAAAGTGACAATTTAAGGACTTTAAAGACCTTTACCTCTGGTCAAACATTGGTCAAATTGTCAAATATTAGAAGCAGAAATTGCTCACAACGCCGAGGTATTGTGAGCATGTAGATCGGCTATTTTCACAATGGAACAGATCAAGTCAAACTAAATGTAATGCCAACTCTTACAATTCCAAGTGCTTCTGCAGGGTGGGTGGTCCCCAGTTCAAATATGATAGATAGATAGATACCTTTATTATCCCAAGGGGGAAATTCACTTGTCCAGTTGTAGCATAGCAGTATACAATATTTACAAAGTTACAGAGAAGTAAGACAAAAGATAGATAAGAGTAAAAGAAAAAAAAAAAGAGCAGTACAGTACCAATAAAGAAAAGGTGCATCAATAGAGGGGGCGAATAATATATAAGTATATATACATAAAGTGACTTACAAAAAGAGACCGTAACAGTCAATGCTAGTTAGTGCAACAAGTATCTCGCTGACATTGTTAAACAAAGCAGAATACTCAGAAACTACACAACACAACCTATTGGGGGTGGCGGCCTGAAAAGGTTGAGGACCACTGGCCTAGCTAGGGCACAAAATTGCTCAGGGCCGTATATCTTGACGTCATGTACGGGAAGGCATGAGCTGTGATTTATGGTGTACTTTTGCGGGAGCAGACAGTCTGATCTTCAGTGTAGACAGAGTGGCATCTTCTTTTGCCTCAACCATATTGTCTGCATGTCCCGGATGTGCTTTGTTTCAACCTAGTAGTGAATCCATCCTTCTTGTTATTTTAAGAAACAGACAAAAACTATTATATATATATGATTCCTTTATTAATCGCATGCCATACAGTATTAATAGTACTTAATTATCTTTAAATAAAAATCATTTTCAATCATATACAAGACTCATTTAAAAACATATTTTCCAGTCACTAATATAACATGACATTAATGGCAGATAAGCTGGAATGTACTGTATACTGTAGATGACATACAATGCACCCAAAACAGACAAAATACTTATTTCTTTGCATAACTGGGCATTGGTCCAATACCTCAATAAATCTTTGTGATGAAAGAAAGACTTCAAACTGAAAATTCGGTATGAAACGACATTTAAATTAATGTATTTGAATGCTTTGAATTGGCAGCTGACACAGACCCTAACATGGATAATGGAACAAAAAAATGTTTTGGATCATCTTACAAAATTAAAATAATAAGAAGTGCACTATGGCACTCATAATTCCAGGTATTGAAGAACCCTTAAGCCCAGCACTGCAGGCCGTGGAACTGTTGTAGCTTAAATTAATTTTTCAGACATACAAGAGTTTGCCTACAGAAGCTCTTTTACTGTATGAATGATTCTAACTCTCATTACCTGAATGCTAACTAACTACAGCTTACTGTACGTCCTTGAAGCCTGAACACGTCACAAACTCACCTGAAGATATATCCTCCCACAATGCAATACAGTATAACAAGTGCAAGTTACATTTCTTCATTACTTTTGCTAATTTGCTTATCTGTTACTACTTTGCGATGCATTTTTATGAAATAAAGCCTCTTCTTCTTGTTAATAATTATTTTCCCGTCTTGTCCCACTTTAGTTTAGTTCAGTGATTTCCCCACACACTTCTATAGTCTTGCCACTGCTGACCCCTACTGTTTGGTCTTAGTCCCCAGTCCCCAGACTCTTGTCCCCAGTGATAGAATTGAAACCACATGCCTCCTCTGAGACACATGGAATCACCTGCCACTTATTTTTACCCATACGGTAGATATAAAAAGCTAGATATACTTCATTTGCCGCTGCAGTTCATTAGAGCACTGGTTCCCAAACAGTGGTTTGTTACCCATCTGTGGGTCACAGACAACGTTTTATGGGTCCCTTAATGTTTGGTTTCCTACATTTTGTTTTTAATTATTATTATTTGAAAACATTTCCAAAAATGTCTGGCATGCAGGAATTGGATTTTCTTACATTGGATTGGATAGGCTATCTGTATTTAGTTTTCATAAAAAGGATTTTGTTTCGTCAAAGTGCATTCAGTATGTATTGCATTTTTACAATGGAACTGTGCGTGTGCATTGCGTTCAGCTCAAAGGAATAATACAACTGCACCTACAGCCATATTTCTTTGTGCAATCCTGTGTTGTATAATGATAATAAATAAATGGTACAGTAAAAAGTAAATGCATTGCGCCTTTCTCCATAGTGGATTTCATTGACTACAGGGACGTGCTGGCCATTGGGAAAAGCGGGACAACTCCCGAACGACCGCTTCATTCCCGGCCGGCCATTAGGAAAAAAATTAAAATAAAATGTCGGCCTTCGTTCCATTTTGGGGGCTGGGCGGCCAACAAAGTAAATCGTCACTGTCGGACAGAAACCTTGTATCTCCAAGTCTCAAATGTGTATATTTTTTTTAAGCCCTGCTTCACCATACAAGGCTGTCGCACAAAAGTAGTGAAAACAGCAGATCTACAAGCACACAACACCTCGCGGTGCGAGGCGTTGTGTGCTTGTAGATCGCTTGTAGATTTCACCCACAACGACGAAATATAAAGCCCTTTGCACACAGGCGCGTTTAACCGCACGTATAAAACGGACAATATAATTTTTTGAAAAGAAAACAATGATTCTCTATGACCTCATGCACACCGGCTCCGAATTAGCCGTGCGACGAGTGGCTGCCTTCGTGCGTTTTTTTCTCGATCGAACCCAGTTCGATTCGTGCGTCTTGTCGCATGCGGTAAAAAACTCATCACTCCTTTTATGACTCCTTTTTGGATCCGCAGCGCCGATTCCGCACAGCCTTGCACACCAAATCCAATGCGTTTTATTCATGCAGCAAACGAAAAAAAAAACCAACTGTCCTGTGTGCAAAGGGCTTAACTCATGTACAGTAATTGGCCCACTGGGTTGTCACTTGTCATGATCTGAAATGGCAAATCTTTGAGTAGCAGCAGCACTATAGAGAGAGATCTCTCTCTATAGCACGCAATGAGGGCCTCTACAACTCTTTTTCCTGGGCTGAATCAGGGGCCCAGCACGTCCCTGATTCACTCTTTCACACACAGATGGTAGAGGAAACCATTCAAGGCACCAACTTGCTTATCTGGAGCAGTTAGGGTTTCGGTGTCTTGCTCAAAGACACTTCAACACACAGGAGGAGATGCAGGGATCGAACTAGGATCATTCTGATTCCAAAACACCAGAGCCACTGGTGCCCCCCAGTTTAGCCTTGCGGGGCCCGACGTCATACTGCGTTCACTCACTCATTCCTTCCCCAGTATAACGTCTGGCCTTCCGGGTATAGGCAGCGAGTATCTTGATTATTTTCTGATCGGGGCCAATCCGTGACTGCTGTCCGCACAACAAACGTAGTCTTCCTGACAACAAGTGAAAAGCTTCCCCTGATTGGTTTCTGTGTAGATGGTGACGTAAAATGATGCTGCCGTTTGCTGCAGCATTTTCAAAACAACAATGGCTAACCTCGATGCAACAAGTGTAACTGTTAACGCTGAAACGATAAAACAAGCAATAAGTGCAGTTATTTCAGAGTTGGAATCAATTACAACAACTAAAAAGGAACAGGAGTATGCGCTAGCGGAGTTCATCGGCCGAAAAGACGTGTTTATTTGCCGTTCTTCCGACTGGCTGAGAGATGTTTTGCTACGCTGATTGGTTAGAGGAGTCTGTCTGTCAAGGCAAGTACTCCCGCCCACTTTTCAAGCTGCCAATAGGCCGAAGGCCAGACGTTATACTGGGGAAGGAATGAGTGAGTGAGTGAACGCAGTATGACGTCGGGCTACCAAAAGTTCACCTTGACTTTGATTTTCACAACTTTGGAGTTGAACTAAATTACAAACAAAACCAGCATATCTTGTGAACCAAGGTTTATATCTTCTTAAGGGTCATCCACACCAAGAATGACAACTACAGTTAAGTATAATAACCTTTTAAAATTAAAAATTCATAACTAAAGTGGATGGCGGGGTCCACACCCCAACTACATGTATAACGATAATGCCAGTGGTGAACAATATTGCTGAGATCACTACTTCTTTCAGAGCAATTTGATGAAAGATATAAAGACTGACAGCCAATCAAGCTCCATCCACAGTTACAGCGTCACTTTCACCTCATGTTCAACATGTTTATAGAATGTTATCATTCAATGTGGATGCTCATATCATTATCATTATAGTAAATTGTATCATTGTTATCATTCTTGTTGTTTACTGACATTTGCACAAATGCTCTCCAATAATGGTGATAGTGCTGGGTAGGTGCTGTAAAGTTTTAAAGCAGCTGGTACTGAAGCCTGAACAGAGCCAACCCCTTTGATATTTCCCTTAATTGTTTGTGTATAAATTCAAATATTTCCAATACCAATCTACATAAAATACAGTTTATCGTAATGAAAAAGTAAAAAAAAAAAAAAAAAAAAAAGTTCATTTGTACTGATGATGTAAACAATATATATTCCATACAAATATTTCAACCCATTTGCACAATATTGTTTGCTGTAGTTGTGTGCTGTACACCTGGATTTTTCTTCCTGGCAGCGCTCAAGCTCTGTCAAGTTGAATGTGTCTATGCTTTTCTATATGAACAGCGATCTTCAAGTCTTTCCACTAATTGTAGATGTGATTCTAGTCCTGGGCTGACTGGGACTCTCAAGGAGCTTTTCTTTATTTTCTTATCGAGTGTTGATTTGGCTGTATATGCCAAATCATCATTGGTAGTATTTAAACATCTCACCTTGCCTAAGGTCTTTGCACTCTGTAACACAGGGGTTCCCAAACTTTTTGGTCTCAGGGCACCCCATAAATATTGTTTTACTCCGAGGCACCCCTACATTATAATTTTCACTCCCAGCACCTTATATTTATAGCATATCGTCGTTGTCGGGTGGAAACCTTGTCCAAAACCGTTCGTTTTGTATTTATCATCTATAAAATGTCCCAGCCGTCCCAGCCGATCTACAAGCACACAACGCCTCGCGATGCGAGGTGTTGTGTGCTTGTAGATCTGCTGTTTTCACTAGTTTTGTGCGACAGTCTTGTATGATGAAGCAGGGCTTTGCTTTACCAAGACTTACACATTTGAAACTTACAAGGTTTCTGCCCGACAGTGACGATATCTTAGTGATTATGTTGCAAGGAAAACATTGAGATAATTCTTTTTTTTTACCATTTGCAATTTCATTTAATTGTATGAGATAATCTTTAATTCTTGAGTTGTTTATTTCCTTGTCTAATTGAGTGTAAGGGGTTTGGAACTATGCTCTCCCCCTGCTGTCCTTTGTGGCTACTGTGCGGTAGTGTGGAAAATTGAAGAGTGATGAGTGAGTCTTTTGGCCACAAGCTGTTTATTATTATTTCCTATGTAAAGTTTGTTTGTATTATACTGTGTGCATGTACAAAATAAACGATGTGTTGCAATATGATAAGGATCTTGATTATTTAGGAACAATGAAGATGCAAGTCTGCAACCACAATAGGGTGCACCCACCCTAACACAGAGCGGTGACTTTATTTATTCTTTAGAATGAATTAGAAAGCCACCGAAGGCCTCCTGCAGTGGTTGCTCAGTTTAGTGTGACACTGTGCTGCCAACCTACGGTACATAACTTCCTCCTCGATTGTGAATTGAGGAGAAGTTGTGGGGTTGAATAATCAACTCAAGAAATCGCTATTTTTACAGGTCTAATCAATAAATAAATACAATCTACTTTTACAGGGTCTAGTTTGTGAGTAACAAAACAATCTTCAATTGATCGGAAAAGGATGAAACACAGCCCAATATGGGAAACGTCAAGAGGGTTGACAACTCTACACGATATTAGCTTGGCTTTGTGTTGATATTGCATTTTTCAAAATGAGATGCATTCAATGCATGAAAGGTGCTATAGCCCAATGGTTCTCAACCTGCGGGTCGAGACCCCCAGAGGGGTCCCCAAATTATTTTTGGGGGGGGGGGTCCCCAGACGATTAACTTCATGTGCAATGTTGTTTTCTCACTCAGTAAACAAACCAACATAACGTTTAAGTGTATAGAGGGTATGTGCACATTTCTAAAGTGACAATTTGAGGACTTTTTAATACCTCTAAAATGACAGATTAAATATTGGTCAATTCTCAAATATTAAAGGCAGAAATTGTGAAAAATAGCCGATCTACATGCTCACAACGCCTCGCAACGCGAGGCGTTGTGAGCATGTAGATCAGCTATTTTCACAATAGAACTGTGTTATACAAAATGTAATGCCTAAACACTCACTATGCCTTAGTGCTCGCCAGGGTGGTGGGGGGGTCCCCAGTTAAAATATGATTATTTTGGGGGTCGCGGCCTGAAAAGGTTGAGAACCACTGCTATAGCCTACAACAAAGTGTATATTGTTGTTATTGTTTCTTCCCTCACAGCTTCCTCCGGGTTTGTTCAATACCTGTATTGAACATTGTGTGATTTCTTCTTCATGTGCTTTCTTTGAGCTCAGCTCTATTAGTGTTTGCTGCGTTCAGAATAAGGTCCAGGCCATCATACAAAGCTCTCCTCCATGTTGGAGCACAGCAGAAAGGAGTCGACCAGCCGAGGTTTGATGAGCTGTTGGTGGTCGGCAGCATCAATGCTGTCTGGACACCCTGCTGCTAGCCGCCTCAGTGCAGCCTGGAGAGAGCACACACAAGTACACGCGCATGCACAGTACACGCACGCAGGCACACGCAGGCACGCACACACACAGTCACGCAGACATACACACAGTCACATTAGGATCTGGTGCTAGATACTAGGGGTGTAACGATATAGTAACTGTATCGTACTGTATACAAAATCGAAGTATATCGAAATGAAAACAGCTAAAATCGAATCGCATCGTTTTATTTTGTATCGTATCGAATCGGCAGTGCAAAGAATCGATTGTATCGATACTACCTACTATGTGCATTGAATTTAGCATTTTTAAGAAGAAAAAATGAAAAGGAGCGGTTTAATTACTTCCATTCCATATAGCTACACTGGTCTATGATAAATGTGTGTAATCTCTGGGTTCATGTCAAGGTGCAGGTTTGTCAATATACAATGTCCATGTACTTGGCAGATAATCACTGTGTTTACTTATTTATATCCATAATAATACATGTTTCCCTTAAAAACCTGCACTATTGACACATTTCACACAGATTTAATTTCTTTGCTAAATAGTTACTATATCTATTTTACATCATTGAATCGAATCGTATTGTATCGCCATGAATGAACCAATATCGTCCATGTATTGTATCGTCAACCATGTATCGTGATATGTATCGAATGACTATTAAAATGTATCGTTACATCCCTACTAGATACAGATGGATGCCATTGCCTGCACACAAAAAAAAAGTCCTGCATGCACACACGCACCTATACAAAACACTTAGTAGGCACATGCACATGTGCCTACTATGGCGTGTGTGTGCAAGCAAGCATGCACGCATGGAAGCACACACACACACACACACACACACACACACACACACACACACACACACACACACACACACACACACACACACACACACACACACACAAGAACTCATATTTTGGGGGGAGGGGGGGGGGTGGATTGGGGGTGCAATTTTTGCTCTCTAGACTGACTCCAACTTCAAAAGTACTTAGCTGATTATATTCTATTAAAGTATTTTCTTTTTAGATCCTACTTGCCGTTTAATATATTGTAGGCGAGAACTCAAGCCAGAGTGATAAATCCCATACAGTATTTTCAATACAAGGCAGAGAAATTATGCGGAAAACATGAAAAGCGATGTCTCTTGCACTCACACAGACCGCGCGGAGAGACATTTACATATTGTATTACAAATTATGTCAGACAGCTCCCTGCATCCATTGAAGGCAAACATTCAACACCTACTGTACAAATGCTCTTCTTAACCCTTGGCTAAAAGGATAAAATAGAATAACATTAATTTGAGTTGAACTAACAGGCGCTGCATTACAGAAGCTGTCCAATTAATACGGCACATACTGTACGGCAAGAACACCAAGACACCCCTCCCCCCACCACCCTCCCTCCCCCTTATTCTGGCACTAGATGGTCAAGTCCTATCAATTATGATTGAAACGAGAGAATGATAAAACATGAAGAGGAATCATATTCATGATATGTACATATTTAAACACACATGGCCTGTGTGTTCTCATTATAGGGTTGAGTTTGAAAGACGCTGGGTTTGTGATGTGTTTCCACGTTGCCCCATGGACGTAATTAAACTGACCAGTCATTTGGTGCACTGATGGATAGGTTGTGCAGTGAATTGGCTTGAGTAACAGTATGTACAGTAGGCACAGTAAAGTAGGTGTAGTGGTCATACATGTTTTTTCTTTTATATATTACATGTTTTAAAAAAAAGATTATGTGCAAATAACTCAACCTAGGCACGTCATTTATCTGCTGAAGATGTTTACATGATCAAACATCTTCACAAGTCTTAATGTGGAAAATAGCTATCTACGAGCCCACAATGTGTCACATTGTGACGTGTTCTAGGCTGGCTATTTTTGCCACGTGACACCAAAGGGCTTAATTTACTTCTGATTTTTAAATAACAGGTTTTGGATGTTGAAATGCCACATAATAAGAAGACAAGTGTTTGTGTGTGACATAATGTTGTATACACAGAAATACACATAACTTCTGCAGATATTCAGCTAGGGACACACAAACATGCTTGTGCACACTTGTCCAACACTCAGTAAACACCCTGACATGCTTGCACAACACATACACATAAACAACACGACAGAAAGATTTTCAAACACACTTCTAGTTCTACGCACGCACTTCTACGTCTCTGCTACTACTTTTTTGTACTTGTTGACTGACTTTTCCTCTGGATTAATAGATATGCAGTACACTGTGCTGTGCGTGCACACACGCACGCACGCACACACACAAGCACGCTTTTAGACACAGAAACATCCTTAGACACACGCTCATGCATGTACATACCAGGCATGCGACCAGGACGGAGTCACTGTTATTCCTCTCAGCAGGAGAGCGACAGAGTTCAATAAGGCGAGGGACAGCTGTAGACGAGAAGAACAATCAACATTACAAGCTTGATAAATGCTCACAGGTCTTCTGCTCTACACATCAGATGGTTCATAATGTTATCTTCACCAAGCTTGTCAGAGATACAGTGTATGGCACCATACTGTACATGAAAGCTAAATTGCATGTTTTTGGTTTTTATATAAAGCTTACTGATTAGGTGCTCTGTCTACCTACGTTATTTTTGTCTAGATTGATATTTGATGTATTGATGTTGATGTATTGATGTATTACCTTGCTTATTGTATTGATGTATCACCTTGCTTATTGTAAGTTGCTCTGGATTAAGAGGGTCTGCTAAATGCCTAAATCAGGGTTCCCGCTACTCCAGCGACTGCGACAGTTCAGATATCGTCGTTGTCGGGTGAAAATCTTGTTTGTCCAAAACCATTCGTTTTGCATTTATCATTTTAAAAATTATTTAAACTAGTGAAAACAGCCGATTGGTGGCTGGTGCGAGGCGTTGTGTGCTTGTAGATCTGCTGTTTTCACTACTTTTGTGCGACGGCCTTGTATGATTTGCGAAAGATCGTACAAATTTGGAGATACGAGATTTCCACCGACAACGACGATATACTAGTGTTGTTGCTGCTCTTATACCACCATTATTAGGGCCCAGACAGTAGCCCCCCGCGGGCCGCAAATGGCCCGCGGGCCGCCTATTGGGGAACCCTAGCCTAAATTGTAAATTGTAAGATACAGTATGCACTTTGAGCACCCTTTAATATTTGCACATCCATTCTCTCTCACCTAACACCAGTTCTGTTTACAGACTGAGGTACAAAAAGATCACTAGCACCAACTTAAAAGTCCTTTTTTGGTTGTGGTTCTTTTCATTGTGCATGGGCAGCAGCGGCAGCACATTATACAGTACATTTAGGCCAGGATTTTATTTTACTTAAAACGATTATTGACACAAGAGCAACGGCTTCTAATTCAGCATGCTACATTTCCAGGAAGGCGAAGGCTGTAGTTTCAATTGCTTTAACATGGAACCCCATTACTGATGTCATTGGCAGGCACGACATTTCTGAACTGTCCACAGCCCACCTCAGCGACACAGAGAGTGAGTAGACCAAAATGGTGCCATCTCATAATGAGCATTAGTAAAGACCAATTGAAGATTTGGCTGAAGTGGAGTGAAGTGCTCTTGTAACTGACACAGAAAAACAGAAACCTACAGCAGTGGTTCTCAACCTTTTCAGGCCGCGACCCCCAAAATAATCATATTTTAACTGGGGACCCTCCTACCCCGAGGAGCACTAAGAGTTGAGGCATTACATTACTATTTTCACAATTTCTCCCTCTAATATTTGACAATTTGGCCAATGTTTTATTTGTCATTTCAGAGGTATTAAAAAGTCCATAAATTGTCACTTTAGAAATGTGCAGATACCCTCTATACGCTTAAACCTTATGTTGGTTTGTTTACTGCTGAGTGAGAAAACAGTGTGGGCACATTAAGTTAATCACCCAGGGACCCATCAAAATAATTTGGGGATCATCTGGGGGTCCCCGACCCACCGGTTGAGAACCATTGGCATACAGTACCTTTTAGTTGGATGGCTGTTTGTGCCACATCAGGATCCCTGCTGAGGCGGGCCAGGGTGACAGCAGCTTTCTGTTGGACACGCTCGCACGCGGCGCCCTCTGATGGACTGGAGGAGGAGGGCCTCTCTCCCAGCAGCAGGAGGAGTCTCTCTATGCCTGCAAGACACAACAACGAACAACACTGTTACAGCTTGAAGCATATATGTCACAGTGAGATTGAGACCAGGAGCGCTCGTTTTTGGGCACAAGGTGGAGCAAGCGGTTCATATCAATGAACAATGCCAATTACGATAATCCATTGTGTTTAAAAAAGACAGCTTTTGTCCTCCTCTGAGGCACCTTTCCTTGGCTCTCAAAACCTTCTCTTTCGAAACTGGCATAGTAAGGCAGCCAAAGCCACTCAAACGTAACAACCAGCAGCAGGCTCTCCAATTCTGCAGTGAAGCAGCAGAGTAGTGTTTAATTACTTTCAAACCTGGCGACCCTATTTTGGGCAGATTTACGACACATCATAAGTAGATGTAGATCTGCTATTTTTGCTACTATTCGTACACAGAAGCATATATGGCTAAAGTGGTTAAATGTATTTAACAAGCAACCTACAGATCATTTTAATAGCAATTAGAAGTCATCTTGCGCTGGAAAATCATGGGTAGAAGAAGCATGGGTATGGGAGGTGGAGGAAAGGTGTTTCAACAATGCTGTCAGGACATAGACATAATCCATGGGACCGCAAGTCAACACCACCCCCATATTATGAAAGCTTGTCATAACTCCACTGCAAGAAATATGTTTGAGTTAAGTACCTTATTTGTGTTTCATAACCATTATTTACAGTACATTATGTATTGGTATTAAAACCAAGTATTTAACCAAGTAGGGCCTATCCTATATCACAATTTAACTACATACTTGGCATTTCTAACAATCAGTTGAGAAGTCAGCGAGTTGGGGACGGGTTTCCATTTCGAAACATCCCCATTCCGAACACCAGGTTAGCATTCACCAGTGTCGGCAGGTTATCATTTCACCAGGTTAGCATTCACCAGCTTTAGTTTTACTGAGGTCACGTTAAGGTTAGCTTTAGGTGTTCGGAATAGCAATGTTTCTGAGTGCCGATAACCGAGCGAGTTACTACACCGTCACATTTTAGCTTATAGCTTCAGGGCCCACCAGATAGGCAGGCACTGAAGTAGAAAGATAAAAAAATTAAAAATAAACCCAAAACATTAAAGGTAACGAAAATGACTTGATCCCTGTTAGAGAGAACGTAAATATAACAACCTCAAACTGTTGAGACTAGGGATGGGACTATAAGCGATATTATCGTTTATCGTGATAAAAAAACACTCACATTAATCGTATTGTGGAGATTTATTTATCGTGATATCGTCCTCCGTCATGCACTGGGATCAATTCACCTTTTATTTGCCGAGCTGCATATCCGGTACCACTTAAACCCTTCATAATTGGTAAAAGGTAGGCTACTTATAATATATGTACTGATAGTCTTTTTTCCACTCTCTATCAAATGTCTTTGCCAAAAAATAGCCGATCCATCCATCCCTAGTTGAGACATGACAGGATCTGCCATCAGCAGCACACACGAAGATGTGAAAGGACCAGAGAGTCTTAAATCCAACAAAATGAACAGGAAAAAGTGACAAATGAAGAAAAAGACAGGCAGGAATGAAAGGGTGTGGTGTGAAAAATGTGTGTAAATGTAAAATAAAAGAAATTCAAGCAGCAACCTTTAGTTTAGTTTTCTCCACACTAATGATCTTCAGTTAAAGCATTACAAAGCGTTACAATGGGCCTCAGATATGAGATGCTGCTGCCATCTTGTGACGTGATGAAACATTGCATTGACATGCACCATCTTTATCTTACTGTACTACACAATATTATTCATGATTTTCTAGTGATGTTATGTTTGTTTGTTTAATCCAACAGTCTTTGTCATAAATTGTAATTGTAAGTAATTAGCAGTTAGTGTCTGCACTCAACCCCCCCCCCCCCCCCCCCCCCCCAACCTAGCACACACGCACGCACACAATCTCATCATTGTTTTTTTTACTATGCTACTCTTTGATTATGTTATCATAAATAAATACAATCTAAAATCAGTACCTTTTTCTTGAAGGACTTCTGGGGCTGACTGCTCCAAGACTGAGAGATTTGCCAAAATTGTCACCACCTGATATTCAAATTACAAAATAAGGTATATGCTACATGCTTCATACATTTATTTTACATACAATCTTTTATCCAGGTAAAATAAGTTCCCCAGGATTAACTTAAAGGGGAAGACCACCCATTTTCAATATTGAAAAATGTCATTAATATACCTTAGAGGAGTTGTGTGGAAATAGAAAAGAAGTTCCCCCCTTCTGTGTTGCCTAGAACTGGAGGATTGATTTTGGGGTTTGTATTGTAAAGTACAACTTTTTGACATCACACATTGTACTTTACAATACAAACCCCAAAATCAAATATATTAATGACACAGTTCAATCTATCTATAAATGCGAGAAGTCTCTGCGTGTGTGTCTGTCTGTCTGTCTGTCTGTGTGTCTGTGTGTCTGTAATCCGCGTATCTCGAGAACCGTTCGTCCCACCGACTTCAGATTCGGCACGCGCGTTCCCCGCCGCGGCACGGAGTGCAGTGCCGGGTCTCGACCCGACCCGATGCGCGGTTTTCCCGAACCGGCGCGAAACGTTCGGAATCTCCTTATGCGGGGTTGATTGTTGACATCAGGCTGTTCCGGAGGAAATCGGCGAAAGCTCTGACTCATTGTGACATCACTTCATAAAAGGCTCTGACATCACGTACGCCACATGAGTCAACAAAAAATCTCTGTGAGTGTGTATGTATGTATGTAATCCGCGTATCTCGAGAACCGTTCGTCCCACGGGCACGCGCGTTCTCCATATATGGGCATAAAATGAATGCCCCCATATATGGGCATAAAATGGATTGCAGACAGACAGATACAGATATCTCCATATATGGACATAAATGGACAGAGGCAAACAGATGGTCAAAGATCTCCATATATGGGCATAAAATGGACGCAGACAGACAGATACAGATATCTCCATATATGGGCATAAATGGACACAGGCAAACAGATGTTCAAAACGGGTCCTATGACAACAGGTATAATGAGGTTTGCATTAAAGGGGGAACCGGCACTGTGTCTGCAACACAGTTGGAGGCACAGACAGATACTCCATATATGGGCATAAAATGGACGCAGATAGACAGATATCTCCATATATGGGCATAAAATGGACCCAGAACTATAACTGCAGTGATCTCCATATATGGACATAAAATGGACACCGACAGACAGACAGACAGATACAGATATCTCCATATATGGGCATAAATGGACACAGGCAGACAGATGGTCAAAACGGGTCCTATGAAAACAGGTATAATGGGGTTTGCATTAAAGGGCGGGGCATTCATTCCCTATTTACATTGTTCCGAGTTGGCCAGGTCGCCGACTAGACGCTGGGCCGCCCGAGCTTCTAGTATTGAAAATGGGTGGTCTTCCCCTTTAACTCATGTGTATAGTTTTACTATTAACTCATTTAGTGCCAGCGCCCTCTAGGGGCCATAGAATGCCAGGGTATCTCTCATAGGCGAGCGCTTTAGCTTCCAGGACCTCACCTTCCAGGACCTCACGTGCTCACGTTCATGCACGTCATGGAAATGTCCCGGATGATAATGCTAACAGAATGGCTATTCCCATTTTGTCATCTAAAATATCATTTTTGGGCGATTTCGCCGTAAATAAACCTCGCGCCGCTTCCCTAAAGACACAATCCAGAGATATAAGCCTTCAAAGATGTGGTCTTTCATTGGATTAGGCGGCGATTGGCGATTTCGTTCGCAAATAACGGCCGGCCGGGAGGTTGCTACCTTTCGGCTAGTAGCTAGAAAAATCAGGCCAGGCTTCAGAAGGCCTCTTATCATTTTATTCATTTCATTAAAAAAAGCCGGACTACTTCGGGATCGGCACACTCGTGTACTCATCGGAAGCGGCGCCGAACATCGGGTGAACATTGGGGAGCTCAAAAATGTATTTTAAACCATTTTTAATGGAATATATCGTCGGACAGAGTAGAATGGCTAACTGGCTAGCGGCTAGCGAGCCAGGACCACCCACGACTCTACAAGCAGCTCGGGGTAAGTGAATTAATAAAAAAAAATTGTATTGGATTGAAATAAAGCCGAACTAGTTCGGGATCGGCACAGAATGAGTTAAGATTTACTATTTTGGACCCTGGTTTACAACTTCTAACGGCATTGAGTCGGCTCATGCGACCTTTGCAACGCTCCCTGATGTCATCGATATATATCACTGGCCAGATGGCCAAGACATGGCCCATATCTGTGTGGCTGGTTCAGATAGGGATCTCCATGTATGGGCATAAAAGATATTGTAATTGTATGTTGTGATGTCATTTGGAACCTCTAACAGAATCCCTTTTATGCCCATATATGGCCTTTAGGGCAAGGTCGCATGTCGCCCTGAGGCGTCTTACTAGTACACTGGGACTGAAAGATCTGCAAAAAAGGGACTACCGTATGGACGCAGCAGTAAGCATTGTTCTCTGTATAGAGCATTGCAGTTGAAGCCCCACCCCGTCCTCACTCTGGTGTCGGAAGCGTTTTCCCCATTCATTTCTTCCATAGACATTTCATAAAGTATTTATTTAAACGGTTTTAAGCCTCGGACAAAGCCACGTCGGCTGGTGAGGAATCATTACAATATTCAAGACGCTCTTATCGTCATCTTTATCATAGTGCATCATATTTTTAAAAGAAAGACACTCGCTCACGGAGTTCTGCTGAAGTGCAATAATCCGCCGGGAAGACAGGGGGCAGTAAGCTACTTCCGCGGTAACCGCAAGATACATGAAAGAAGAAGAAGCTATAGACCAATCACAGACCTCGATTTCACCGGATGTACATTTTTAGCAGTATGGGTAATGCAGTTCTTCTCCGTGCGATCTCGATTAAAACGTGTTTTTACTAAAACTAGAGTGATTGCATACATACTCGGGGGTTCTACAGGAGCATATAGAACCATTTTACAACCACCAGCCTAGTGGTAAGTGTACATTGAATTGCTACGACTTTGTGGCTGATAATGAAAAACCCTATGGTGAAAATGAATGGGACGGATTACTTCCGACACCTCACTGCGATGCTCGATAGGTCTGTGGTTCCTCTACCTGGTCTTTAGAGTAGGGCGTGTCCACTCTCTGGCGGTCCCTGCAGGCCTGGAGTAAGATGTGTATGGCATTGAGCTGCAAGAGGATCTCGCAGGCCATGCTGTCAAAAAAGGTGATGTTAGCCAACGCTGCAGACGCTAGCAGGAACACTTCACCACAGGAGGCAGTCTCACACAACTCTGCAGGTGAGGAAATAAAACACAATATACACACACCCCAACATCAATAAATCAATCAAAATAAATCAGATTGATTATATACTACTTTGATAGACTGCTATGTGATTAGTTTGGTTAATTGGTTAGTTTAGGGCAGTGGTTCTCAATCTGTGGGTCGGGACCCTCAGAGGGGTCCCCAAATTATTTTGGGGGGTCCCCAGATATTACCTTATTGTGCAACATTGTTTCTCACTCAACAGTAAACAGACCAACATAAAGTTGAAGTGTATAGCAGGTATCTGCACATTTCTAAAGTGACAATTTAAGGACTTTTTAATACCTCTAAAATGACAAATTAAACATTAGCCAAATTGTCAAATAATAGAGGCAGAAATTGTGAAAATAGCCGATCTACATGCTCACAACGCCTCGCAACGCATGTAGATCTGCTATTTTCACAATAGAATCGTGTTATACAAAATGTAATGCCTCAACTCTTAGTGCTCGTCAGGGTGTGGGGGTCCCCAGTTAAAATATGATTATTTTGTGGGTCACGGCCTGAAAAGGTTGAGAACCACTGGTTTAGGGGGGTATAAGCATGAAGTGCAATGGCTACGCACCCTTATATCTGTTAGTTTTACCTCCCAGACACCTTTGTTTTATTTTTTTCCTAAACTATGTTTAATAACTCAAAATAAGTATGCAACTTTTAACACTAGCTACTGCACTACTCAAAATAAAAGTCTCAAAATGCTCTGACAATCATAGTATTGAGTTAAAATTTGTCTTCACAGTTTCTCTCAAAAATAAATAATTTAAGCAATTACTGTAACCTTGGGTTTCAAATGACATCCCTGTTTGTTTACACAAAGTCAGGTAGTTCAACACTAGCAGAAAGATTCTATTCTATCATATTTTCTCCTATCCAGAAAGAGAACATGACATCACTCCATTGTAATTAATAGCGGTGAAACCTCACAAGATGGCGCCACATGTCCATTGAATCAATGGAAGGGGCCACCATGTTGTGAGGTGCTACACTGTTTAACTTGGAGGAGGGAAGCCCCCAGTGGGAATCGAACCCAGAACCTTCTAGCTGTGAGGCGACAGCGGTACCAACTGCTCCCTAAATAATAATTTCACAGTAATGTCATTGTCCACTCACTGATGAGGGCGGTGACGATGTCGTGCATGCTCTCCAGGAAGCTGGCCAGGTGCTGGGTGGAGGTGTGGTGAGGGGAGGTGATCTGGGCCACCACCGCTGCTGCCTCCGCCCTGGCCGCCTCCACACTCTTCTCATCTGTCAAGATGTCCGCCAGGCACAGGATCCCATCCACCTGCAACCACCGCCAGGAACACGGACGGTCACATGATGCGGGTCAGATCACTTTGAACCCATTTAGTTTAGGCCTAGAAATATTGAATGCTTCAACTATTGAAAAATTGCAGATGTATAAGCTCACAGTGCTGCGAGCTTGTAGATCTGCTATTTTTGCAGGGGCGTCAATTGGGTATGGCAGGGGTATGCAGCTTCCATACCCTGGGTCAAGGGGGGAAAATAAAAGTTACTTTTAAATGTAAATCAATGAATGTCTCTTTGTCTATCTGTGCTGGTTATTATGTTGTTAAATTACAGTAAAATAACTACAAATGCAAAATGTAATAAAATGGTCACTTTAACAAGGTATTATAATTATATTCTCCACACCTTTATTCTCCTCATCTTGACAAAATGGTATATTCCCAAGTTCCGCAGGTCAGCTGCACAGGTGCAATGCATTATTGTTAATTGTGGCACGTTTACTAACATGCCAAGTTTAGCTGCACTTGAACAACCGTTCCAGCTAGGCTGCCATATCGAGCCCAAGAAACCGTAGAAACAGGGGAAGAAATGATCATGCCTGTTGCTAAGGTATGGCAACATAACACCAGTCATGTTGCCATACCTTAGCTTTTTCTGAACTGACGCCACTGTATTTTTCACATGAAAAAGTTTGATAACCACTGATTTAGAAGAAGGATTTAGAAGACATTTCTAGAATCGGGTCAAAAATATTCAAAGACTGAACAAGCTTGCAACGCCACTCGGTGCTGCGCTGTGAGCTTGTAGATCTGCTATTTTTTAATAGTTAAAAGCATAAAATAATGGATTTGTGAGCTCCAGCACTAAGCTGGAGTGTGTGTGTGTGTGTGTATGTGTGTGTGTGTGTGTGTGTGTGTGTGTGTGCGTGTGTGCGTGCGTGCGTGCGTGCGTGCGTGCGTGTGTGTTCGTGTGCATGTGTGCGTGCGTGCGTGTAGGGGCCTACATATACATATATACTGTATATAAATTTGTAAAAAAATTTGCAGAAATAACAAATCTACATGCTCACAAAGCATGTATTTGAGCTATTTTTGCTATTCATCAATATAGCGCTTAAGTGATTAATAACATTTAAAACCTATGACTATCCATTGTCACACGTGTTCGACAGGGAGAGTTTTTGAAACATAATCTATAACGTATTAGAACCAAGATCAACAAATTAAACGCTGTAAATGATTTTAACCACGTAATATAGAAACCAACTAGCCAGTGTTGATTTCGTCGACTAAAACTATGACAAAAAATGTTTGTCGACTGTGTGTTTTTCACTGACGAAAACTAAATAAAAACGAAGCTGTGATGACTAAAACTATGACTAAATATATTGACAATTTCGTCAACAAAATAAAAACTAGACTAAAACGTTAGGGAGGGACTAGTGGAGAAGAAAGTCATTTTATGTTTGGTTGCACTCAGTTGTTGCGTGCTGAAACGCGCTGAAACGCGTTGCGACGCGTTGTGAGCTTTGTAGATCGGCTATTTTCAGCACACAACCAAGTGTAAAATCAGTCATTATGATGCCATCAAGGCCTGCCAAAATACATTTTAGTCGACTAAATCATCTGTAGATTTAGTCGCCTAAAATCTTATGATATTTAGTCGACTGAAATTAGACTAAAACTAATACTTTTCAGGTGACTAAATGATGACTAAAACTCAATGACATTTTATTCAAAAGACTATGACTAAAACTAAATCAAAATTTGCTGTCAAAAACCAACACTGCAACTAGCTACCGTCTGGCTCGAATGTAGTTCATATATAATGTAGTTTGGAGCGGGCACCGTGCCCATTCTGCCTGGCAGTACAACTGCAGCATCACCACGATGAGACGCGGTGCTATTTTTAGTCCTTGCAGACAGATAGTAAAGTGTCCCAGGGTCAACCCGGGTGACACTCTAGTGCAGTCTGCCCATAAAGCCACAGTAATTAAACGGCAACACTCCCCCATTTAATAGCCCCCGAGCGGGCCTGGGGAGTGGGACTGCACTGCTGAGAGGTGTCTTTTCTTTAATCAGTGCGTTTCACTGGCAACCCTCCCAAAGTGTGTGCATCACGCCTGAATCACACTTAATGGAAGGAATTGCGTTGTATTGTCGGAAAGGTGTCGCGTTGCATCCTGATGATGCAGGTTTCCTACGCGATGCTTACGTCAGTGGCGTCAGTTCAGAAAAACGCTAAGGTATGGCAACGTGACTGGTGTCTTGCGCGCGTGCCGTTTCTACGGTTTCTTGGGCTGGATATGGCAGCCTGGAATGGTTGTTCCAAGTGCAGCTAAACTTGGCATGTTAGTAAACGTGCCACAATTAACAATAATGCATTGCACCTGTGCAGCTGACCTGCGGAACCTGGGAATATATCATTCTGTCAAGATGGGGAGAATACAACAAGTGTGGAGAATACAATTATAATACCTTGTTAAAGTTAACATTTTGTTAAATTTTGCATTTGTAGTTATTTTACTGTAATTTAACAACATAACCAGGACAGATAGACAAAGAGACATTCAAAGATTTATATTTAAAAGTAACTTTAATTTTCCCCACTGGACCCAGGGTATGGCAGCTGCATACCCCTGCCATACCCAATCGACGCCCCTGGCTTACATATTAAACTGCATACGCAAACAAAACTAAATTTCATGTATTTAGGTTAAAGCGCAACACTTAAGTAATTGTGTTACCAGACACAAACATTGAAAAATATCAAACAAGATCAACATAGGCTAAGGTACAGTAAAGAGTTTGTTTTTTTGAAATGTATTAGATCAGTGAACCAAATAATATTTGTCGAGGAATTACATACCCAAACCCCCATGTGATCATTTTCATCAGAATACTATGTATAGGAATGTGTCCTTTTCAAACCTTTTCAAACAATATAAATGGATTATGATCTACAAAGCTTATTTATATGACACTACATACTATATCACTCACCAAGGTCCACGGCCTGGTGCTTCACACATGGCTTCTAACCAGAGCTGGTGTATTTAAAATAAAAGGCCTGCTTATATATCTGAGTGAGAACGGAAGGGCCAATCTAATAAAAGGTGTTATAGGAGCTGAAAAGTGCTGGGAGAGCACATTTATAATTAGAAGTGAGTCAATCTGGAGGTTCCACCTAAATCTCAACTCTGATTGGGTGTCACAGAAATGACTATGGTGCGTGCGCGTGCGCGTGTGTGTGCGTGTGCGTGTGCGCGTGCGTGCGTGCGTGCGTGTGTTAGAACAAGTACTGGTAGATGGTTTGAAAAGAAGTAAGTAAGTAAGACACTCAATCCACATGGTGGCAGTGTCGTACAATCCTTCATAGTTGCTGAGTTGCTATAGAATCACATTCTTCTGTATAGCCTCTACATCACAAGTATATCAAATTAACAGAACGCTGACACTATGTTTCACTGAACGGTAGCAGTGAAGTTATTATTAGGCTTATGAAATCTACGCTCATATGTTATATAGAAGCCTGGCAGACTTTTGATTCAGAAAATGGTATCGTCTTGTCGTAAGTCCTTTCTTCTATCAATTCTAACGAGGACGTTTTAATACAATGGCAGAGGATGGCTATATTTGTGGAGCTGACTTAAGACACCTCATTACTTGAGAGCATAATTACTTCTTCTTAACGGCTAAGTCATTTTAACTACCTATTTTGACGACCTAATAAGAGTAGATGACCCACAAAAACCTATGAAATGTCAGTCAGTCAGTCAGCCAGTCAGCCAGTCAGCCAGTCAGTCAGTCAGTCAGTCAGTCAGTCAGTCTGACAAGCATCAGCGCACCAGCACATTGCATAGGTTTGCTTCCCTATATTTGTCCCAACAGACGTACGTCAGCAACAATGCCGCTGACGTGGAACAATCCACTCTCTCTCTACACACACACACACACACACACACACACACACACACACACACACACACACACACACACACACACACACACACACACACACACACACACACACACACACACACACACACACACACAACCTACAGTATCATTATTTAATTCACTTTGTTCTTTGGTAAAGGTTTGTTGTTTTTCTTGCTAAAAATACACACTGAGAGAAAGTTTAGACGTATCGTGTAGCTGTGTCCTGTGGATGTCATGAGCATCATGGTCGTGACATTTTTTAAAGTGGCAAAGAATAGTGAGTCTTTGTTATTGTCCTCGTCTTTGTTACAATCATGGTAAGCATTTTATACCAAAATATCTTTGCACATATGCATATACAGTACACAGTACACACACAGTTTCAGTGAAACTGAAAGCTGGCACGGATCAACAATGCTGACTTCAATCCCCAAAAAAATGCTGTCTTCAATCAAAAAACGAGAGCAAAGACACTGTAGTCCAGTAGTATCTAACCATAAGAACAATAATAAAGCCTAAAAAATATTACAGCCTCGTACAGTCGCTTGGAGTGATGATCTGATAACTGTCACATCACAAATTCCATCCCCACAGCAGTGATGTGTCCACAAAAACACTGACACCCTACATCACGGTTCCCCAATTAGTTTTCTCCAAGGGCCGAATTATGTCTATAGGGTACCAGGCCGAGGGCCACAGTATTGCGGGGGACAACGGCGGCGTTCCCGCTACTCCAGTGACATATCGTCTTTGTCGGGTGAAAATCTTGTATGTTCGTTTTGCATTAAACTAGTGAAAACAGCCGATCTGAGGCGTTGTGTGCTTGTAGATCAGCTGTTTTCACTACTTTTGTGCGACGGCCTTGTATGATGAAGCAGGGCTTCACTTTGCGAAAGAACATACAAATTTGGAGATACGAGGTTTCCACCCGACAATGACGATATACTAGAGTTGTTGCTGCTCTTATATCACCATTATTACTGGGGTTGGTGGGGGCCAGACAGTAGCACCCCGTGGGCCGCAAATGGCCCGCGGGCCGCCTATTGGGGAACCCTGCCCTACATCTTATGAATTACTCATACGAGTAAATGCTCTGAGTCTACACAGTAAAATCCGTGTTGTGTTAATGGAGGATTACCAGGTACATACAGTATTACCGGTACATGCACTTCCAGTTACAAATGGATACATTAACATAGGATGTTACTGTGTGCAATTCATGTGTGCAAAACAGATGCAGGGTCAACACCTCCTTGCTTTGCACCATGTTGTGATTTCTTAATGGACCAACAGAGACTCAAAACGACATCTATCCACCAACGAGCAAGGCAGGGGCATCCCGCCACTGTTTCTGTTCGTCACCCTTCAGTAGTGACAGGTGTCTTTCTCGAGCCTGAGTGAGTTTTAGACTTCTCTGGCTGTCCCTCTTGGGATGCCATCGGTAAACCTGGGGGTGGCCGCCGCTTCTCGTTCCTGCGTCGGTGTCTTTACACATGGACGATTGACGTGCCGTCCCAGTTGCTCGTCGTCGCACGAATTCAACACACCACTGTGGCATCATTATTTGCGTAATGAAATGAAGTAATGTTTGCGTTACTGGAAAAACTTGTTTGACAATATGCAAACTGAATCCTCGATAGAGAGAACGTGCAAAACATTGTTTTTAAATATGCACTTATTCTGTCAGTCGGAATTGTTCTTTCAGACACGCATGTGCATGATAACACACCTCACCCAGGCCAACGGACTTTATGGCTCCGTCTGCTGGGGCGGCAGTGGCTCAGGGGTAGAGTTGCCGTCTTAGAACACGGAGGGTTCCAGAAGGGTTCCCAGTTTGATCCTGGGCTCCCCCAGAGTTGGTGTCAAAGAGACCTTGAGCAAGACTCTGAACCCCTAGTTGCTCCCGGTGAGCAGGTTGGTGCCTTGCATGGTTTCCTCGGAATGTGTGTGGGAATGGGTGAATGTAATGCACAATGTGTGTGCCTTAGTAAAGCACCTACGCTAAAGGCACTATATAAATGCACCATTTACCATATCGTTGTTGTCGGGTGGAAACCTCGTATCTCCAAGTTTCACATTTGTATGTTCTTTCGCAAAGCCCTGCTTCATCCTACAAGGCTGTCGCACAAAAGTAATGAAAACAGCAGATCTACAAGCACACAACGCCTCGCGGTGCGACCGTGCGAGGCGCTGTGTGCTTGTAGATCGGCTGTTTTCACTTGTTTGAATCATTTTTAAATGATAAATGCAAAACGAACGGTTTTGGACATACAAGGTTTTCACCCAACAACGACGATATATACCGTATGTTACAAGCTGCAGTTGCTTCAGGGAGACGTGGCTGTCATGTTCTTATGTAGAACATGACAGCATTGCCTAGATCAGGGGTTCCTAAACTTTTACATGTCAAGAACCCCCAGCCTCCGGGTACGGCCACCTATTTGCAAAATGTAATGGTAGTATGGTACACTTTGAAAACCTGTGGCCTGAAGATAAAAATGCAAGTTAAACGTTTTAACTGTCAGTCATCTTGATGTGTAGGCCTATATAGGGGAAAGGACTGAAGGACATTTAAAGTGTCAATATGTCACCGTCCATCAATGGTTGAAAAAAACACTTTCACTACTTTCTCAACCAACAATCTTCAAAATCGAATGTCATAACAATGGTCACACTTACAGTAATTCACTTTTGAATATTCCCAGCATTCAGCAGTTTGCTGGTTTTGATTTCCCACCCCGGGAGAACTTGTGCTCCCTAGCTTGAAACAAGTCACACAAAGTGAAACAAGTGTCTCTTTGTCTGCTATAAGCACGGTCCTCGGTCTGTCTACTGATCCCTCACTCTGTGATCACAGGGCTAGTTCTGCCGTGGGACTGAAACTCCTGCTGCTCTTAGCATATTCACCTGTGAAAATAAACTGACATTCCAGCCATAACACTTTGTGAGAGGGATTGGATTAATGTGGCCAAGTCAGCAACTAATAGCTCGCTGTGAGCTCCCTGTATCCGGCACAGTTCTAACATGGACTGAATAATGTTAACTGAGGGAGGGCATACGGTCCACTCTATGGAGGACAGCATGGTTCCATCTTAGGCATGAAGGGGCCAGTGACTCCAGAAGCAAACGTTTCAAACACTAAAGAAAGAAACGAGAGCCATTATCATTAATAACTTGTGTTCATTGCCTTGATTTTGTGAAATGACTTCAGAAATGCATGTTGTACAATCACCACTGAGTATCATAATGGTACAGTTTTTGATAGAGAGTAGTTACACCAATAGCACACGTGTGTGTGTGTGTGTGTGTGTGTGTGTGTGTGTGTGTGTGTGTGTGTGTGTGTGTGTGTGTGTGTGTGTGTGTGTGTGTGCGTGTGCGTGCGTGCGTGCGTGACTGCCCGTATGTGTCTGTGAGCGTGTTTTCTTTTATCTTTGTGGTGACATGCGTCACTATGATTGTATGATGATTTTATGGTTAAGAGGTACAGTTTTTGGTTTCAGGTTAGGTTTAGGTTACAATAGCTGTTAGATTCAGGTTTAGGGTGAGGGGTTAAAATTAGGGTTAGTTTTAAGGTTAGAGATATGGATTAGAGTCTAGAGTTAGATGTGTTTTTGTTGCGCTAAAAACCCCAGGTTACCATAGCACTCGCCTACCCCCAATGACCATACATAGATAGCTTTTTTATATAAAGCTTTTTACTGATTAGGTGCTTGGTTACTTACGTAATTCTTTCTAGATTGATTTCTATGCATTTGATGTATTGATGTATTACCTTGCTTATTATATTAATGTATCACCTTGCTTATTGTATATCGCTCTGGATTAAGAGCGTGTGCTAAATGCCTAAATGGTAAATTGTAATTGAGAGTACGGTCTAGCTCTAGCCAACACCAACTCGGGACTCCTGAATCGCTGCCCTCCATTTTCTCCTGGCATTTCTCTGGCGTCAGGGTCTTGAGCTCTACTGTACAGCAGTGTTTTGGCTAAGCTGTCGTGCCGCAGTGCATCTACGTAGGTGGTGTGCTTCTTGCCCATAGTGTCAGTTTGCTTGTATGGGTGCCTTCTGCAGAGTTTTTGGTTGGTTAGGGGTTAGCTGTTTCTTGCCAGACTGTATCATATGGGAACTGTGTGTATACAGTATGTACAAATAGAATCAAAACACACTCTAAACTTTTGCCTTGTGTTCATGTTCAAATGCGTACCATTACAGTAACAAAGAGGAGGACAACAACAAAGACTGACTATTCTTTGAGACTTAATTTACACCTAGCCTACGACTCGACAAGACATCTACTCTTTCTCTCAATAACCATTTATGGTTAACTCAATAACTTCAGGAGATAGAAGTGGGTAGTGTGTACTTGCATCACTTGCAGGTATTTGTGTATTTACAGTATGTAGCCTGGGATTGCTTCCAATTTTGTGGTTGGATCTGGTCGAGAGCGGAAACCACCAACGTCATGTTGTAGTACTCAAAGGACTACAATTTGGCCGGAAAGATCAAACCGGATTTAGTTAACCCAAAATAATTCCCCTGCACTCAAGGACATACTTTTAGGGCCTACAGTATACCTAATAAATCCCTTAGATGCGGCGTAGTTTTGCTTTTGGATTTTTTTTTTGGTATAATGCATCTTTTAGTCTTTTAGACTACACTAGGCAACTCGAGCATTTTAATAGGGATTGGGGAAACAAACGGGGGGAACCAAAACAAAGCGACGCCGCTTCTTCTGCTTGTGGTTTCCCGCCCAGACCGGATCAAACTGCCCGTTTTAAACGAATACCAGGCTTTCCTCCGAGGTGGAAAGTCTGGTGACGCGAGGTTATGTATAATGTAACCTCGCCTACCAGGCTTTCTGAGAGAAAGCCTGGTGTTCGTTCACAACAGGCCGTTTGGTTTCCGCCCAACGAGGAAACCACTAGAAGAAGCGGCGTCGCTTTGATTTGGTTCCCTCCGTTTGTTTCCCCAATCCCTATTAAAAAGCTTGAGTAGCCTAGTGTAGTCTTTCCAGTCGCTACGAGTTGGACTAAAAGATGCACTAAAACTAATTTTTCAAAAGCAAAACTACTCCGCATCAAGGAGTTTATTAGGTAGGTCCTAAAAGTATGTCCTTGAGCGCAGGGGAATTATTTTGGGTTAAAACTGTTTCCGGTGGATAGTTCCGGACAAATTGTAGTCTTTGAGTACTACAACATGACGTGTTGTGGTTTCCGCTCCAGACCGGTTACAAGCCCGAAAAGTGAAGTGATCCCAGACTATGTATAATGTGAGTGTATGTGACTGCACCTTGTCCAGTTGGCTGATGCCTTCTTCCACACAGCAGATGGAGGCCACAGTCCTCAGGGCGTGGGCGTAGAGCTCACTGAAACAGTCCTGTCTGCAGATCTTAAACAGGGCCACCACCGCACCTTCCTGTGAACAAATACAAAGATTAGAATCCTGAGAGTGCTTCCCAAACAATTCAAATGTTTTTCAAAGATATTTCATAAAATAACATGAAAATAGCAAACAATTTCCATACATAGAAGTAGTGAAACTAGAAGATCTACAAGCTCACAACGGGAACGTCTAATTTGATTTCTGGTGCTCTTTTATAGCGACAACATTTACACAGTTACACAACATTCACACCAGTAAGACTCCCTAATCGGGAGATAAGCGACCGTCAGGTCGCAGCGTGATTTTAGGGCAAAATGTGTAGGAGCAGTGTCCAAAAATGTGTTTGAAAATTTCGGCCTGATGGTGGCGCTATATGGGACAGATCCATGTTGATGACATGAGTGTAGACATACTGTGTAGCGATTTGTGTGATTTTAGGGCAAAATCTGTAGGAGTAGTGTCCAAAAATGTGTTTTAAAAAATCGTCCTGAAGGTGGCGCTAAATGGGACAGATCCATGTTGATGACATGAGTGTAGAGCAAGTGTGTACCGATTTGCGTAATTTTAGGGCAAAATGTGTAGGAGCAGTGTCCAAAAATTTGTTTTGCAAGAATCGGCCTCATGGTGGCGCTAGAAGAAGGCCATGTGAGAATTGATGGGTTGTGGTTTGGCAGGCAAGGAGTGTGTGTGCAAAATTTGGCATGGATTGGGGCAAAGGTTGCGGAGTTGACAGACAGACTGACAGACGGACTGACGGACAGCTGGTCGAGGTTTTGATAGTAACTGCGACCTAATGGTCGCAATCAACAAACTGGTCAGTAGAAGCAATGTTCTGCTCACATTCTTCTATGCACTAAGTGTCTTGCCTTGTGCCAAAAATGGACAATGTGCGTTTCTCACTTATTGTCTGACATGTTGTCATTCATTATCTTCAACTATCCAGTCCAGGGATTTAAACCCAAGACATTTCAAGTCACAAGGCTTAATTCCCCTGTGGCCTAAAACTAAGGGTTCCTCTACTGTCAGACATTTTCACCAGAGCAGCCAGCACACAGACACAGCCATGAAGGAGCAATACCCATGGAGGAGATATAGTTCTTTCCCTCGATAAAGGACATTTCTACAGGATCATTTTGAAAATGGCACATGATCTTATTCCAAGAAAGGTGTGAATATATTCAATCAATTACTCCTTTCTAGACCTTTCAATCACGCCAAAGCCAAAGCCATCATGCAACCCTGCAGAACTCAATATGATGGTCAAAATGTATTTTGGTTGCCTTTTAGTCTAATTGGTTACAGTAGGCTAAATGATTCCGTTAATTGAAACGTTGTGGTAAAACAAGGCCAAACATATTTTACTGGGGAAGTAAAATAGTCAACAGGAAAAAACCCAAAACATTTCCCATCACTAAAGGCCACATGTTTTCCTTGGGATGCAGATTAACATGGTATAAATAAACATAAATAACATCATCTAAAACTAGAGCCATTCTCGGACAAAAACACATGCCGGGGGGGATTGAATTCCATTCACTGCGGATAGGTAGAATTACACGAATAAAGAAGAGGCTCTGTAACTACCACCATTATCCTAATACGGCCATTATAGCCGGGCTGGAATGTCTCATACGCCACTAAGGCTGAGCTGCCACAGGCTTGAAGTGGCTAATCGTACTGCCCTCATATCTGACCATCCCCTCTCCTGTTTTCTCCTACATCACAGGCCTGCCATCCCTGAGAAGAAAAAAAAACACCAAAGGTGCAGGTCTCTCTCCTCTCCGAGAGAGATTTTGATAGATAATTTTAAACTCCAAAGAGCATCACACATGATAAGCTACGGGGGCTTGTGGCCTTGTTGTCTTTCTGTGACGCAAATGTTGGTTCAGCTCCAGCGGGAAAATGATGACGTCTGACAGAGACTCTGACAAGTCTCAGACTGGAGAATATCCTGTCGGACAGAGTGAAAGGTCAGCTTGGAGTGTTCTCTTGTAAAACTTATAGGAGTAGTTGGATGTGCAGTATCTCCTCGGGACAAATCAGGGACTGAGGCTCAGAATGCAGATTTAGGAGTGATTTGCCCCCAAAATGCCCTTTTTTTCCCCCAGATCATTTACTCACCCCATGGTGATGGCTTGAATACAAGGCGAATGTTTGTATAACTTTGGACTACATTGTGAGGATTGTTTGGGAATTTATAAACAGATTTTTGATATTGTTTTACTGTTGTTATAATCTTGGCCTCCATTTTACTTCAATTCATTGTTTGTTTGTTTTCTTATTTATTTGGATTCTTCACTCACCATAAACTAAAGGAATGTTATACAAACGGAAATTCTACTTGTACTCAAGCCATCATGCATGGGGTCAGTCAATTATTGCAACCGAAAGGTCGCAGTTACTAACAAAACCTCCACCAGGCTGTCAGTCTGTCCGTCCGTCCGTCCGCCCGTCAGTCAGTCTGTCAGTCTGTCAGTCAGTCTGTCCATCACGTCACACTTTTCCCCTACTCATATCTCTGCCACCGTTTCCCCGATCCATGCCAAACTTAGCACACACACTCCTTGGCTGCCAAACCACAACCTCATTTCTCACATGGCCCTCTTCTAGTGCCACCATGAGGCCGATTCTTCAAGAGAGAGAGAGAGAGAGAGAGAGAGAGAGAGAGAATAACCTTCTTTGGCACAATAACCATCTCTCAAGAGGAGTGTATACAGGGTATAAGACATACAGCAGAGAGTATATTACAGCAAATAAATACACATTGAGGAAGGGAGAGAGGCAGACAGACACACAGACAGATAGACGGAGAGAGAGAGAGAGAGAGAGAGAGAGAGAGAGAGAGAGATAACAGAGGGAGAGCACAGCCTGTGTCCTTAGATGATCTAATCAGAGTAATAGAAATGATCTTCTAAATGTCCGTGTGCATTGTATTTATGAATGTTTCTGAACCGCCTCCACCTCCGCCCAGGTGTTTTGAATGGGGCATGTGTGATATACTGCCTGCATGTCATTGGACTATTTACTACTGCATTACACATTCACCCAACAAAATCTCTCTCACTGTCAGGTTGAAAGCCACATGTAATTGTTTAGGTCAGGAAAACGGGTGAAGAGCATGCTAATTTTCCCAGCGGCAGAATGGAACTAGAGTCTTGTCTCTAGAGCACTGTTTCCCACACATTGGGTCGGCACTTCTAAATCAGTAGTTCTCAAACTTTGTAAAGGACCCCCAAATTGATATCAAAATGTTCGATATCTTTCAAAAATGTTCCAAAACGGCAGAAGCTTGCAGCGCGGCACTAGTGATGCGTTGTGAGCTTGCATATCTGCTACTTTTGAGGATAAACCAATGTTAGGTTTCTGAAAAAGTGTGGTGTACGTATATATATATCCACCTGTTTCCGCGGGAGTTTACTGGAGATTATTTGGACCTGTTTGGACCACACTTCCGGTTTAACAGCAGACATACAAGCTCACGTCGCGTCACAGATGCAACCATTGTGAGCTTGTAAATCACACTCGGCTGCGGCGCCAGAAGCTCGGTACAGCGTCTGCGCAATGCACTATGGGGCGTTGGAAAGTCGTGGATATATATATATATATATATAGCATCATATACTTTATATATTATATATCCACAAGTTTCCGCGGGAGTTTACTGGAGACTATCAGGACCAAACTTCCGGGTTTAACAGCAGACATACAAGCTCACGTTGCGTCGCAGATGCAACCCGTTGTGAGCTTGTAAATCGGCGGCGGAACCTCGGTGCAGACGTTTGCGCAATGCACTATGGGGCGTAGGAAACTCGTGGATAGCCCTGGTTAAAATCTGAAATGACATGCTTTCCCTGCTTTATCGTCATTCGTGACATGAAGAGATACAATTAAACACACTGCCACCACGCAAGGGGAATTCAACTTGAATAAACTTGAAAGTTACTGACCACGTGAGCTTAATTAAAATAAACCATCAAAATCATAGGTTCTGTTCTCATGCTAAGAAGAGAAAACTATTGCCAATTATTTCATTTTTCTTATCGTTTGCTTTAGAATTTGCAGTCATGTGTCTTTTCTGTTTGTCTAGTTGAAGCTGTGTCAACCATGTCTTTAAAAAGTGATATCCAAATAGAGTGAAATCACTGTCTGAAATAGAAAAGGGTTGACATTTTTTTGTGAATTTGTATTCACAACATCTTTGCTATTACATAACCTGGTATGGCCATGTACAGTAATACCAACTACCCAGATATCTGCAGTTGTGTCTTACTGTAATGGCTTCAATATAATCCCGATAGTGGCAGGTACTGTATAATCTTAAGTGTTTGGATAATAGGAGGAAGGGAGGAGAAATGAAGGCAGAGATGGAGGAATGGAGGGATGAGGTACGTAGAGATAGAGGGAGGGAAGCGTGTGAGATTGTTTGGCGGAAGTGTTGCATCTCCGTACAAGCAGTTAGCTAATGACAGTGAATTAGCAGACAATTGGAACAGAGGATGAGCTCTGATATGGGATGAAGGTTAAACAATGCTCCGTAGCAGGCACGTGGACACATACGTAGACATGAAAGGGGGCTTGAGCCAGTGGCCTTTTACCTGTCTCTAAAAAGTGCCTGTCTGTGGAAAGAAACGCAGATGCCCTCTTTCCATGCCATACCTGAAGGCAGCATTCAAGAGAATTGTCTTAACTCTCCTGAACTTGAATGCAGCATATCCATTCTGTACGCCATCTCCAGTATCGACTTGATTATGCTCAGTTCAGTGTGGTATCATGCACCGAAAATAGCCGACCTCCAAGCTCACAACGCGTCGCAGCGTGACGCGTTGTCGGCTATTTTCGATATTTTCACCAGGCCCTTTTAGAAATGTCAGCCCCTGCCCCTCTAACATTCTCTGCACGTCCCTGCTCCATAGACAGTAGGGATGCAAATGATCGATGAATTAATTAATTGATAGTTGATAACCTTATCGACCGATTAACCGATTAATTGATAAGCTGCGTTTTTTTTAGGACCAAATGGAAAATTCTTCTCCGAAACCGAAGATGAGTGCAGAAACATACCTCGATGTACAGTATATAACTGTACAGCTGGACACAGACACACACACCTCAAAAGCCCTTGAATGTGATGGAATATGATTAAAGATTACTGTGATTTTGTTAAGATCACATTTGATATCACACACACACACACGCCATACCTGTAACTTTCACTAGGCACTTTAGGTGACATAATAATGTTCTCAGCTAGAACAATAGTCTGGTTTCCTATACTGTAGCAACCACACTAATGACTACCTTGTTTGGCCAACAGAACACATCGTCTTTGCGGATTGGCACGATTTAGTGTGACGTTTGTGCCACTGAACCCATATAAGTGGTGATGCGCACAATAAGGCGGTTGTTTTACGGAGAACGCTATCTATGTGTACATATTAATGGTTTGAGAAATGTCCTGCTGGGTTGTACATCTGCAAGGACAAGAAGGAACAGGCAATGTGGTGGTTGCAGTGGGGCACAAGGTGTACTCCTTTGGAAGGCCCTCCGTCAGCGTCAGCATCAACAACAATACTTTTATTATTGACGTCTTCAACACTGTCTTTAAGCTGGAAGAAGTTGACCCCAGCTACGGGACAAAGTCCCCTTCAGGTGCCCACCAGGCGCAGTGGCCACTCAGCTGCACTGATAGGAGATGTCGTCTACATGTTTGGGGGATTCATGCATACATTCACAAATGGAAGAGGGTACCATGGACAAATCTGCAATGAGCTTTATGCATTCGATGTCGACACCCACAGATGGTTCAAGCCCATGAAGGTTTCTGCGACATCTCCAGAGGAGAGCAGAGACCACTCAGCTTGTGTCTTGAGAAAGGTCATGTATATCTGTGGAGGACTCATAGAGAATAATAACATCTACAAGTTGGACACCACCACAATGGTCTGGTCTTTCATCGACACCAGAAGTACAGAACCTGCTTCCCTGTATAACTATGCCACCATTATTGGGACAAAGATGTTTTCATACGTACGCCATTGGGACAACAAAAAGAAAGCTATCAGAGTCTTTGACACAGAGACCAACTGCTTGCTGAGCATTCCTTCTGCACAGCTTCCTTTAGGATTACCTGGGTATAATTCCGCCTTTGCCTATATGTCTCCTACAATGGAGAGCTGTACATATTTGGTGAAAGAAACTGGAGTCAGGTCTGGAGCTTAAATGTTTTGTGGAAATTCAATCCAGAGACCTTCTCCTGGAAGATGGTTGAGCTCAAGGGGAAAGCCCCCTTGAGCTCAACCATCTTCCACCTGACCTGTTGCACAGTGGGAGATCGTATCATCCTCTTTGGGAGTGATAACACATCCACTGACCTTTACATCTTAGACATGAGTCCTTCACTGAAGACACTGTGCAAACTATAGCAGTTCTGCAGTTTGGTCTGGAGCAGTCAGAACTCCCACACGACATCAGGTGGGAACTGGCATGCTTGACTAGCCAACAGCAACAGAACAACCCAAGATCTTTTCTCTTCTCCAAGATTGGTAAAAACAAGCCTTTTTCTATGGACCACATCTAAAGCACGGATGATCCCGGTTTTCATTCTTTCTATGGTGAACGAAAAGACGATCACCTGCCTCTCCCGACATCTTGTGTACACACACACACACACACACACACGCACACGCACGCACACGCACACGCACACGCACACGCACGCACACACACGCACGCACACACACACACACACACACACACACACACACACACACACACACACACACACACGCACGCACACTTTTTTGAAGCGGTGAAAACCGCTTCCAATGAGTGGCTTTGTGTGTCCCACGCCCATATATGGTCATTTCAGTCCAGAATGAACAGTTTTTTTCAAAAACAAAATGTATGTCACCTCATGTCCATATATGGTCACTCCAGTCCAGAATGAACAGGTTTTTTCTGTCTCGTACGTCCAGAATATCAGTCCAGAATGAATAGGCTTTTTCAAAAAGCAAAATGTGTGTCCCATGTCCATATATGGCCATTTCAGTTCAGGATGAATAGGTTTTATCTGTCCGTCCCGTCCGTCCGTCCGTCCGTCCGTACGTACGTACGTACGTATGTGTGTAGTGTCCGTCCCGGTCTGATGATTGGATACTTTGAGGATTGGTCAAGCTTCACATGACAATTCGGCCCTCCAGATAAAATCATTAATTCATTCAGAATATAAAGAATGTATAGATCACAGAGTTCATAACTCTAGAAGTTAACACATAGAATAAAAGTTCACCGCTTCACTTCGAACCGAGGTTTGATTTTTGCAGGTATATATGTCCTTTTCGTAGCCCTGTTACTGCATGGTGGCTCTGTGAAGGCCTTCATTGGGAAAGAAGCCGGAATGGGTCATCTCACTGATCAATGAATGGGTCATCCCACTGATCAATGTTCACTCCTAACGGGAGCTGACAATATTGATTTGATGATCCGCAGCAAGGGAAGTGTGTGTGCGTGCGTGCGTGCGTGCGTGCGTGCGTGCGTGCGTGCGTGCGAGCGTGCGCGTGTATTTGTGTATGACACTATAATCCTATGCACAGTGCATGCATGGTATGGTATGGTATGATAGTTTTTATAACATTGTATTTTTGTATGCAGTACCGGTATGTTAATGTGTGTATTTATGAGCCTTTATGTGTATGACATTTGTGCACCTGTATGTTAATAAACTTTATTTATAGAGCACTTCTCCAAACTATTAACAACATAATAAAAACATGATTAAATTAAACGTGGAGTCAGGATCAAACAATTTAAATTATGGCAAGGCCTTTTCTTCCTTTATTGCACAGTAGAGAGAGGAAACAGGGAGACATAAGTCATGTTTCCATAAACCTATTCGAAAATAGGGAGCGAATTATCAGAAATGCGCATTAAGACAAAGCGAATTTAGCCTGTTTCCATTTGCGGGTGTCATTCGAATTAGCGACGGTGGCATGAGCCGACTCGGCTGAACACAGCAAAGCGCTCCCTCCCTCCTTGCCCACCACTGGTTCTGTCGGAGGTTGTCTTTGCACAACAGTCTGTAAAGAGCTACAGCTGGCAGTCTGGCACGTTGTGAAAGCGGGAGGAAGTTACACATGGTCCGCGTCACTCCGTGTGTAACAACCGGTTTGTTTTGTGGGCTAACGCTATACAATGGACGTTAATTAAGCGGCAGGGGAAAGTGTTAACTAGGAGGACGATGGACCAGAACGTCATCATATATTCGTGTTTATTGGCTGACCGTTTCCATTCACTAATGCGCATTTCGTTTTTTCGATAAAGCCTCAAAATCCACCTCCTCCAAGCGCATAAAAGTTTAGATAAGGATAGGATAATGAAAGTTTATTCGAATTTTGAAGTGTCTCCATAAAAAGATTTTTGCGCAAAAGCCTTAATGCGCATTAAGAGGCTTTATGGAAACGCCACTATAGGCAGGAAGTGACACGCAGCAAAGGTCACCACTGGCTCAGGAATGGAACCTGCTGCTTTCTGTCAGGCCGCATTAGAGCCTAAACATGGTATGCATCGCTAGGCCAGCAGTGCCCCCAGATAAATGAGGAGAGATTAACAAAGGAAACAAACTACCCCCTCAGGAACAACCAGCAGGTTCACGCCTGAGGACCAGTGTTGATTTCGTCGACTAAAACTATGACGAAAAATGTTTGTCGACTGCCGTTTTTTTTTTCACTGACGAAAACAAAATAAAAACGAAAATAAAACTAAGCTGTGATGACTAAAACTAAGACTAAATATATTTACAATTTCGTCAACAAAATAAAAACTAGACTAAAACATTAGGGAGGGACTAGTGGAGTCATTTTATGTTTGGTTGCTCTCAGGTGTTGCGTGCTGAAAATAGTAGATCTACAAGCTCACAAATCGGCTATTTTCAGCACGCAACCAAGTGTAAAATCAGTCATTACGATGCCATAAAGGCCTGCCAAAATACATTTTAGTTGACTAAATCAACTGTAGATTTAGTCGCCTAATATCTTATGATATTTAGTCGACTAAAATTAAACTAAAACTAAAACTTTTCCGGTGACTAAATTATGACTAAAACTAAAAGATATGTTATTCAAAAGACTATGACTAAAACTAAATCAAAATGTGCTGTCAAAAACAACACTGCTGGAAGCGTGGGCCTTCCTCTAACACGGACGGAAAGTCGTATGGTCGACTTTGCTTTATTGATCGCTAGGCGCGCCATTCTGCTTAAGTGGAAGGATGCTGCCCCGCCTGTGCTCGACCTGTGGCTTCGCGCTATAATGTCCTGTCTGGAATTGGAAATGTTGAGGCTCTCAATTGCCGGCTCTGAAAAGAAATTTTATAAAACCTGGAGCCCTTTTATGATGTTCTATCATAATACTCAAACGGTGTAGTGTGGCGCTTACCTGTTTGACCAACCCAGTGCGCAGCAAGCTTTGATTATTTATTCTGCTTTACTGTTTTGATTATTTATTTACTTTGTTTTGACAGTTCAACCGTCCTGGGGATTGAGGGTGGGGGGAGGGGGGATAGGGGATGGGTTTTATTCACTCTCATAATAATGTACTCTGTTTTTCTACATGTGATGTATCCATCTTTTTGAGATTGTTTACCCGCCTCTGGGCTTTGCTCATTTGAAAATTGAATAAAAAGATTTGAAAAGAAAAACAACACTGCTGAGGACCTCAGGCTACGCACACACTCTTTAGGGCACTGGTTCCCAAACACGGGGTCGGGACCCATTTGTGGGTCACGGACACGGACCCTTGATTTTTGCTTTCCTACATTTTGCTTTTTAATTATCATTATTTCAAAACCTTTTCAAAAAACATTCCCAAAAAAGCAGTTATTTTTTCGTGAATTCTAAACAAAATAAAAGAACATTTTCAGTAGTTTCGTGAAGAAATAAAATAAAAATCAAAGATTCCTTTGATTAGGAAACAATGTTTAACATGATCTACAAGCTCACAGCGTGGCGCGAAGCGACGCCGACACGTTGTGAGCTTGTACTTGTACTTGTAGATCTGCTGTTTTCTCTAGTTTGGGTCTCGACCTAAAAAAGTTTGGGAACCACTGCACTAGGGGATATTTAAGGCGGTATGTGTGTATACTGTACCTTTGTGTAAGATTAGCCTTTGTGTATGATTGTGCGTTTTTGAGTGTGCGTGTGTGTCTGTGTGCACGTATGCTTGCTTGTGGGTGTGCGTGCACGAAGGCCTGCGTGCGTGCTTGTGCATGCCATCAGCAGGGGCGTCACAAGGGGGGGGGGGGGGGGGGGGGAGTGGGACTGAGTTGCTAGGACCCAAGATGGAGGGGCCCTAGTAACTTTAGCTATTGAAAAATAGCAGATATACAAGCTCACAGCTGTGAGCTTGTATATCTGCTATTTTTGAAAAGTCGTGAAAATGTGTGAAAATCTTTGAATATATGTATTTTTTTAAGCGAACATTCGTAACTCAAACTTTGCTTCTGGGGGGTCCCTGGAACTAAATATTTTGAGATGGGGGGTCCGCGGCCAAATACATATCATCTTGGGGGTCGACCTTAAACATGAAAAAGTTTGAGCACCACTGACATGGAAACATATAGGTCTCTTGCACACATTTTCACGATTTCTCAAAAATAGCAGATATACCGGTACAAGCTCGCTGCGAGCTTGTATATATCTGCTATTTTTCAGTAGTTAACATTCATGGGGGGGCCCGCAGTGAATCCTTGTACCCAGGGCCCAGAGTTTGGTGTGACACCCCCGGCTATCATCAGGAGCAGTCTTATCAGGGCATCCTGAAAGCGGTCAGTGAACTAATGGCCGTTTGAGACTGTCTGGACGTCCTGTCTTATCTCAGGGTGGAAGAGCGTTTTTGGAGACACATAAGGACAGATAGAGACCTCTTTAGAATCCTAGTGTTGACGTCAATTCAGGCCTTTCAGAGTGCATCGACATCCTTTTTTTTGTCTATGGTAAAAAATAATGGCCTGTTTGGATCCCCTTCAAGGATCGTGCTCATTACACAAAGCGGGGGTGTCCGTGCATGAGCAAGGGAGACGTGCAGCTACACACGAGAGGGATTTCATTTGCCTAAACTGCGGAAACATGGCCAACACAGACAGTAGGCATCAGGCACGTGCACACATACTGTAGACATCAAAGGGGGCTTGAGCCCCTGCCCCTTTATTTGTCTGTAAAAAGTGCCCTTTCCAGACCATAATTGCAGTTTGTGAGCTTGGAGGCAGTGTTAATTTTTTCAGCAAATTTTGATTTAGTCTTAGTCTTAGTCTTTTGAATAACACACCGTTTAGTGTTAGTCCTGTCTTAGTCTTCTGAAATGATTTTTGTCTAGTCTAGTCTTAGTCGACTAAATATCAAAACATTTTAGTCTTAGTCTTAGTCTTTTGGGATTAATCTTAGACTTTTAGTCTTCGTCTTTTAGGATAGGTTTTTTAGCCTAATATAACCACATAATTATGAACAAGTCATTGTCTTCTACTGCCTGTTACTTGGTCAAAATAAAACATACATAAAATATGTATTTGCCTTTAATTTCATTGCAGTTAAATGCCAGTGTAATCTTTTGCAGCCATTAGTCTTAGACTTAGATTTAGTCTTAGTCTTAGTCTTTAAAATAACACAAATAACAGTCTTAGTCTTAGTCTTAGTCTTTTGGGACTGTTTTAGTCTAGTTTTAGTCTATCGACAAAATATCAAAATCTTGTAGTCTTTTAGTCTTTTAGTCTTAGTCTTAGTCGACAAAATTAACACTGCTTGGAGGTCTGCTATTTTTGATATTTTCACCAAAAGGCCCTTTTAGAAAATGTAGCCCCTGCCTCAAATTCAGCCCCTGCCTCTCTAACATTCTCTGCACAGGTCCATTTAAAGCTGCAATCTGTGGGTTTATGACCTACCCAGGATTCAGACCCAGGTCTCCAACGTGGCACACCAAACAGCTACCGCTCAGCAAAGACGCAAACCACGCTTGAACAGGTTGAGATATTATCGAGCACATGAGCTTCAAGCTATACTTGTCAAGTGGTTGTCCTGTCTGACACCACTGTCTAAATTCCTTGATGGAAGAGTCGAAAGGGCACCTCCAACCACCAGACGTGCTAGTAATTATTCTATTAACAAAGCCTACTCTAGCTTAAAGATCGGTTAAATGGGCCAAAATTGATACATGGGCCCTCTCAGAGTTGAATAAACACAGGGTTATACAGCGATATAGTATTTCCCAGCCAGGATAGCTGAGATGCCTGTAATTTGGTAATAGCTCAGGGACCCACAGGCCCAAAAGCTCAAGGAATAGGGTTGAACCTGTGATGTCATGCCATACTTTTTATTTTGTTTTATCTCTTAGTTTGGTCATTAAGATCCACAGAATGAGAGGTTTGCCCTGCCGGAAACATTGTGAAAACAGGTTATGGCCATTTGTATATTCACTGTCCCATCGACTTCACAATACAGGAAAAAAATCTGCTTTAAGTAGCATGTGAGGGGTCAAATCCATTGCATGAAGCATTTGTACCTTCTGCGCTGCCTACGGGCACTCGCCCTTCGGGCTCGTACCTGCGGCAACGCAGGCGGTACAATAATCACGATAACCAACACCCTCTGGTGTAATATTGCATAAGATTACTACGAGGCTATAAACAGGCAGTAAATGAGCCCCACCTTGGCTATGATGCTGCACAGCTGAGGTCCATCCTGTGTAAGGGACAGCAGGTTGCTGATTGCACTGCCAATGGCGTACACGTTGTCTGAGGCCTCTATCTGTCTGATCAGCACCTGTAGGGAACACAAACACTCAGGTTAACCACACCATTAAGGTCGGGAACGCATTGTTACGCGTTAATTTATGCTTTAACCATTGAAAGATAGCAGATATACAAGCTCACAGCGTGGCACAGAGTGCCGTGCTGCGAGTTTGTAGATCTGCTATTTTTGAAAAATTGTGAACATTTGTGCAGGTCTTTGAATATTTTGACCCGATCCTATAAATGTCTTCTAAGTCCAATTTGTGAGTCCCCTTGAGAATAGTAAAACCATGAACAATCCGTGTGGGGACATCGCGTGGGGACATGTTCTGAGAAACCTTTTAAAGTTTAGGGAGTTGGAGTTATTCAGTATGTGTGTGTCCTATGCAATCCCGACACGCAAAAGGTCATCGGGATCAGAACCTGTGACACACTGTCTATTAAAAGGATATTTAACTTTCAAACATGTGTGTGGTCATTTTAACGTCTACTCAGGTTTTGTGAGAACCCCAGACAGTTTTAAGTTGCTCGATTCATTATTTAGATAACATCTAAATATTGAATTTAGCTACTTAAAAAATATGATTATATTATATATTATATTATTTGATATTCATTTCTATCAGACACGCCCCCATCCCATAGAAACCAATTGTAATTTCATGACCTTAGTTCTGACTGATATTGGCCTTCTAATGCACGAGTGGGCCGTGTTTTTGAGCGGTCCTATAGACCGCTTTTTTACCAAAACTATGATGTCACAAATGATGATGACATGAGTTCGCTAGACCAATGAAACACTTCGATTCTGTTGATCTGTCCATGATGTCATAGTCACAGAGGCACTCGATTGGTTCACCCTGATTTAGAACGCGTTTAGGCCGCGTAAAATACGTCATAACGCGTTTAGGCCGCGTAAAATACGTCATAAAAAATTATTGAGCGGTGCTAACCTTGAATTTCAAAATTATATTAGATGAATCACTTATAAGCGATAAAATAACCACACTTTTAGACAGACTGTGGAAAATCTTACAGGTTATAAATGATAGGCAGCTAATACAAGTTTAAAATACAAATGAACAGACTTTGAAAAACTAAAATATTCATCTTCTGGCCTCTTCTCGCCTCTCTGGAGGCCTCTCTGGAGGTAATTAAGGTCACTTATCATTACACTATGACACTCTCACAAGCTACAATCCGTAGCTTGGTCAACTAACTGATGAGAAATGACAATAAAGACTTATATAGTCTGAGCAGACCTCTAGACTGACATCATACACAACAAAAAGAATATTGCCATGCATGCCTATCAACACTGATTTGCGCAGGAATTAGTTTGCACCGCTCACTTCGCACGGGTGCGATTTTTTAATTACTTTTCATTAAAAACAAATTTATCATTCTTTTGGATTTTTTTTTGTATAACATGTATTTAAAATGCTTGCCACCTTAAAATCTCTTTGAAGTTCCAGACTGCCACCAGTCTCCATAGACATCCATGTAACTCATAGTGCACAAATCATGCACGCCCATGCCTAGATCATGCACCATGTGTGTGCATGCTGTTCACAGCTTTCAAACAAACAAATCCACTTGGAAATCCGTTCAGGCATTCATGAGATAGCAGCCATTATGTTTTCTACATTTGTAAACAAAAATGGCTGCCATGTTTGAAAGATGGGGTTGGTATGGGGGTTAAACATGCAATTTCGCGATCGCGATCATGCCTAGTAGTTAGAAGGAGGTCCAATTTTTTTTTTTAAATGGCTGCCAACTCGGGCAACTCGGGCAGTGGCAAGCAAAGTGAACAATTTGTTATTACTATAATTATTATTATTTGAAAAAACACGCCCCCCTCACTTATTAGAAGGACTCACCAGAACCAAGGACAGGGGTATTCTATGAATCTATCGTGGTTAAAATGGAGTTTTATGTTACAATGAAAGGAAATGAATATCAAAATCTAAATACTGAATCAAGCAACTTAAAAACTGTTGAGGGTGCTCTGCTCACAAAAGCCTGAGTGGAAGGTAAAATTACCCAAAACTTATTTGAAAGTGAAATATCCATATAAATAAGGGTTTTGGTTCAGCTCATACCTGGATCTCATTGGCCAAGGCCATGTCAATCATGTTGCTGAAGGAGTCACTGACATCAGTGAGGATCTCATGAATGGCCTCTCTCATGGACTTGAGGAAGTACTCATCTTCTGTGTGAAGGCATCTGGAGAGATGGCAGAGAATATCTCTCAAGAACACATTCCAAGCTATGCGAAAATGTCTTTCTTCTTCCTTTTTTTTTTTTTTTTTTGCCAATGGTGTGAATGAGCTCTTTTTGTCATTCTTTAAGGCAGTGGTTATCAACCTGTGGGTCGGGACCCCCAGGGGGGTCTCCAAATTATTTTGGGGGGTCCCCAGATGGTTAACTGAATGTGCAACATTGTTTTCTCTCTCAACAGTACACAAACCAACATAACGTTTAAGTGTATAGAGGGTATATGCACATTTCTAAAGTGACAATTTAAGGAATTTTTAATACCTCTAAAATGACGAATTAAACATTGGCCAAATTGTCAAATAATAGAGGTATAGAAATGGTGAAAATAGCCGATCTTTGTGAGCATGTAGATTTTCACAATATAATACAAAATGTAATGCCTCGACTCTTAGTGCTCGTCAGGGTGGGGGGGGGGGGGGGGTCCCCAGTTAAAATATGATTATTTTGGGGGTCACGGCCTGAAAAGTTCGAGAACCACTGCTTTAAGATAGTGGCTCCTCCTTAAATCTTTATAATTCCTTGATTGGGGTCCCCCCCCCAGAGGTCTGTACTTTGTCCCCTCCTTTTCCTCCAAATCTCTTCACCTGAATATTTTCTCTTGAATGTTTTCCTATTATGAAGCATCGCAGCGGAAGTGGTTTACTGGTGCCACTTAAAATCTCCCATTCATTTTCCCCATAGACCTTTACAAAAATATTTATAACAGTTATGTTAAGCCTAGAACCAAGCCATCCAGGATTGCAGTGAATCATGACCATACAACCTTTGTTTCTATGAAAAGAACATTTTGAAAATCGCTAAACAAAGGGTAGTTCACAGTATATCAAATAATGTAATATTAAAACATGTTTTCACATAGGATCAAAGGTTGTATGGGCATGATTCACTGCAATCCTGGATGGCTAGGTTATAGGCTTAACATCATTTTTATGAATATTTTTGTAAAAGTCTATGGGGAAAATGAATGGGAGATTTTAAGTGGCACCAGTAAACCACATCCGCTGCGATGCGCAATAGGTTTGATTGATTGAACTTTTTTTTAAATTGATGAATGTTTTGCAGTACAATGAGTAAAAAATAGAGAGAAGGAGAAAAGGCCAAGGGCTTGTTTCCATTGTGATCCATTTAGGCCTGAATGCAAATCTGTGTCACTTTAGATTTGAACCACTTTAATCATTATTTTATGCTTTAACTATTAAAAAATAGCAGATCTACAAGCTCACAGCGCGGCACCGAGTGCCGCGATGCGAGCTTGTGGATCTGCTATTTTTGAGAAATCGCGAACATTTTGCGCAAGTCTTTGAATATTTTGACCCGATTCTATCCACAAGTTTCCGCGGGAGTTTACTGGAGACCATCGGGACCAAACTTCCGGGTTTAACAGCAGACATACAAGCTCACGTCGCGTCGCAGATGCAACCCGTTGTGAGCTTGTAAATCGGCGGCGGAAGCTCGGTGCAGACGTCTGCGCAATGCACTATGGGGCGTAGGAAACTCGTGGATAAATGCCTTCTAAATCCTTCTTCTAAATCAGTGGTTCTTCCAAATCAATAATTCTAGGCCTAAATGAGCTCAACATTCAACACTCAAACAACTGGACAGGTTAGATCTGGGTGAGTTTAGGTATAGTATGGGCTGGGTGTATGCAGGGGCGTCACACCAAATTCTGGGCCCTGGGTACAAGGATTCACTGCGGGCCCCCTATGAATGTTAACTATTGAAAAATAGCAGATATACAAGCTCACAGCGCGGCACCGAGTGCCGCGCTGCGAGCTTGTATAACTGCTGTTTTTGAAAAATCGTGAAAATGTGTGCAAGAAACCTATGTCAAGGACCCCCAAGATGATATGTATTTGGCCACGAACCCCGATCTCAAAATATTTCGTTCCAGGGACCCCCAGAAGCAAAAATTTAGTTAGAAATGTTCGCTTAAAAAATACATATATTCAAAGATTTTCACACATTTTCACAACTTTTCAACAAAATAGCAGATCTACAAGCTCGCAGCGCGGCACTCGGTGCCACGCTGTGAGCTTGTATATCTGCTATTTTTCAATAGATAAAGTTATTAGGGCCCCTCCACCTTGGGCCCCAGTAACTCAGTCCCACTTTCCTACCCCTTGTGACGCCCCTGGGTGTATGCATGCAAGCTATATGTTTAATAAATGAATTAATATGTTACATACTTTCATAAAAAAAAGTGTGCTTTTACCTCTCTGTAATATTGGTCAGCTCCATGCACTTATCAAGTAGAGATTTCTCATGCTGCAGAGAGGCATGAAAAACAAAACCAAAACATTGAGTTCAGCTGTACAGACAGGTTTCCAAAGTCAAAGTCCTCTTTTGAAATGATTCCTCAAAACAAGCCAAAGCACTTGAATCTAATTAGACTTTTATAGCATTGATGTCAATTTATGGGATTTATGTTTTGTATTATGTTTTAGTATATCCAGAAATAAATGGGTCTAATGCCTCATTCACACTATAAAAAGCCAAGCTAATGGTTGGCTTGGTAATTCAATGTAATCTCTAGGCAAACCAGCTTTTAAAATTTCCATGCTTGAAAAAATGCTTTTTTTTTTATAGCTTGGCTTTTCATAGCGTGAACCATTAAAAACACATTGAGACACAATCTTTTACAAGTGGGAACTGGCCAAGAGGCAGAAATAAAAGTTACACAATCTTTGCTACACATACATACAAGACATCAACAACAAAAATAGAACATCCGTGAAACACCAAAAATACCTAAGAATAACTCCAAAGTGATACAATTTACACAATATTAAAAGTTAGTTATAGCCTACATTCATCAGGTAGCACTACACACACAGTGGGCAACCTGTACCCAAAAAGGAAGAAATCTACTGTGCAACTATTAAACGTCTGAACAAGTGCAGGTAATAAACTAATAATACTAATAATGGTGCGTCACACACACACACACACACACACACACACACACACACACACACACACACAGCGCCGGTTCCTGGCATAAGCAACATCAGCGGCCTCTTAGGGCCACAACCAATAAGGGGGACATCACAGGAAGAAGATATTTTTTAAACATATTGTTACATTATGTCATGTATCCCCTATCCAAAAACTAGCGTTATTATTTTAATAGGCGCTCCCCTTCCTCCTTCCTCATAATCCCAAACTTCACTCTAGGCCTGGCTGCCTGTACTTGATTCATGAGCAAGTCAATATGCCTCCAAAAAGAACATTTCGATCTGGTGCTACAGATTATTTTAGGTAGCCCCTCAGGCCCTCACTAACGGATGCGCGCGTACGGGGCCACCTAAAATAATCTTCCATAGGGCCACTTGAGTCCTAGAACCGGCACTGCACACACACACACACACCTTCTGCATCTCTGGCGGCGTGTTGCGGGCCGCGCCGTACTCGTGCACCAGCGAGCGCACGTGGCAGTTGGCGCGCACCGCCGTGCTGTGGACCCTCTGCCAGCGGCCCTTCTCCAGCCTCTGGAACATCTTGCCCAGCTCCGTGCTCACCACCAGCGCCCGGCGGAGCAGGGTCTGGAGGTTGTTCCTGGCCACGTGGTCTCCTCCACCTCCTCCACCAACACCACCACCCCCACCCCCACCGCCCAGCACAGACGAGCCCACGATCAGCTCCCCTTGCTGGGCGTCCTCCTCCACCCCGATGGGCTTGGCCTGGAGGACACACATGCACTCCACCTCGGTCATGTGGCGCAGGTCCTCCATCCAGCGTTGCACCGAGTCCACCTGGAGGGACTGCATCCTACTGCTGCTGTGAGGAAAGGGCAGAGGGGGGGGGGGGGATAAAAGGCAGGACGTTTTTTTAATTTTTTTTTATTTGATTTGCTTCAAATCAGTGATTCTCAAGTGGTTTTCATTTCGAGGATCTGTTTGCATTAGGCCACGGATCCCATTAGATTTTTATCTCTGGGACCTTAATCCAGTGGTCCTCAACCTTTTCAGGCCGTGACCCCCAAAATAATCATATTTTAACTGGGGACCCCCCCCACCCTGACGAGCACTAAGATAACACGGTTCTATTGTGAAAATAGCAGATCTACATGCTCACAACGCCTCGCAATTTCTGCCTCTAATATTTGACAAATGTTTAATTTGTCGTTTTAGATGTATTAAAAAGTCCTTAAATTGTCACTTTAGAAATGTGCATACCTTCTATACACTTAAACTATATGTTGGTTTGTTTACTGTTGAGTGAGAAAACAATGTTGCACATTAAGTTAATCATCTGGGTACCCCCCAAATTAATTTGGGGACCCCTCTGGGGGTCCCGACACACAGGTTGAGAACCACTGCCTTAATCTACACCAGAGGTCTTCAACAGGGGGTCCAGGACTCTGAGATCGAGGGTCCTCAGAATTACTACAGGGGGGGGCCGACAAATCTTTGTGTGATAGGATCATGTTTTTTTACATTAACCATTTGAACTCTAACATCCCTATTCTGAGTGGAACATTAGCCAAAAATAGCAGATCTACAAGCTTACAGCGCCTCGCAGCACGAGGCGTTGTAATTTTATTACTCCAACATGATGACAGTGCTGTCAAACAAATCTAATCTGTCTAAGAAATCTATGAACATTTTAAATCTGCAACACAATTTTATAGAATATGTAGTGGGGGTCCCTGCATCATCTCTCTCTCAGCTAAGGGGTCCTTGGCCTGAAAACGTTGAAGACCCCTGATCTACACTGTACAACCCTCATGGCCCCCTCAGCCTCTACGTGGCAATGCAATTATCATTGCTATTTTCCAAAAAGCTATTTTACAGTGTACTTGTAGTTTTTACGCCCAGCACCCACATTGAATAAAAACTAGATGATCATAAACTTATTTATTGCCCATGGGCGTGTTAGTCTTAAAATGAGGTGTGGTCTGGTGGCACAATGAAGAAGTGGGGCTTGGCATGGCGATATGCAAGTGTGGCGAGCCTGAGCAGACTGCCAAACCGTCATTGGACGATGCTCATGTGTTGTATCGTGAAGATTTGTCGTCTATAGCAGTGTTTCTCAAACTTTTACATTTCAAGGTCTCCCCTTAACTCTGACAGTATACAAATGGAACCAAATGGACCCTAACAGGTCCATTTGGTTCTATTTGTATGCTTTTAGAGTTACAGACTTGTATGGGTCAATTTAGACCCATATATGGGTACCCACAAAGTCCCTGGAATCCACTTTGAGAACCACTGGTCTATAGTGCCCAAAATAGGGATTCCTGTATGAAAGTGATGAAATGCAAACAGATTAGTTTGGGGATAGCACAGACTAACAGATTGCAGAGTTTCAAAGTATATAATATCAAACACCGTATACAAGGAGTCTGAAATCAAATAGGGTCAGCATGCCTTTTGTCATGCTATGGGTTGGCACATGAGTTCACACACGTGTAATGGATCTGTATTGATCAGCCAGTTTGCTCTCAATTTGTCTACACTTGATGGGTCCAATTCCCTGCACAAAGCTGAGCTACGTTTACTCATTTACTCATAAATAGTACACTTTCAGGTCCTCAGAGTCTTTATTTTGTGACGTCTTGCCCCCTGTGGATAAAGTAGTATTCCTCTGGGACAAACACTATCATTATTTACGTCCAGGCTCACTGCTACTACTACTACTACTACCACTACTACCACTACTACTACTACTACTACTACTACTACTACTACTACTACTACTACTACTACTACTACTACCACTACTCAGGGCTGTATTAACCATTGGGCCGGTAGGGCCGTTGCCAGGGGCCCTTGGCTCTCAGGGGCCCTTGGGGGAACTGGGCCGCGTGGTCATTGACAACTTACTAAAATTAAATGTATATGTTATTTCAAAATCAAATGTGTGGGCCCCTCCTCTGTTGTATACAGGTGCTTTCTTGGCCTTTCATGGTGATCATCATGGCTTAAAATCCGAGTTGGTAGTGCGTGTCGGGAGTGAGGGGGGGTTATTGTTGGGGGTGGGGGGCCCCTAAAAAATTATAGGCCAGGGGCCCTCGCGGGGGTTAATCCGTCCATGCCACTACTACTACAACTACTACTACTACTACTACTACTACTACTACCACTACTACTACAACTACTACTACTACTACTACTACTACTACTACTACTACTACTACTACTACTACTACTGCAGTACAATCCCCTTAACACTACAACGTGTCAAAGAGAACCTTTGAAACACCACAGCATTCCTAAAATCAATGTTGCGGGTGAGAGGTCAAGTATCCCCGGGCCAGTTGTCTTGTCTATGCTCGTTAGTCAAACCTTCAGCATCAACTCGGGGCCGCGGTGTTATATCGCTGAGTCAAATAAACCAACCTTTTTCAAAGACCAACCGTGCCACTTAAAACCTAGCTACAATTGACCCTAATGAACGTCAGCTTAGAGGGGGGTTTCCACATGCTCACCGCTCAATGAGGCAAACCCTTGTGGAGGAAGGATGGGTCGATAGTCGTGGTTCCCTCCTCTGCCTCTGAGCAAACAAGCAGTGCGGGTGCGCTAATGAAGCTACTCCTCTCCGCCCGCGGGGTATTGTCTGGTGTTTTTTTTATGTCAATGGAGACTCTAGGAATACGGCGTCGGCATCGAGTGTTAGTTGTTGAGTGAAGGGGAGGCATTGTCATCACACGAGGACTCCAAACAAAGCTCATAATTGAATGTGTTTGAAATGGGTAAACCTCTTCTACTCTAGCCTGATACCACAGAGTGCCTTTGAGACGTGCATATTTGTTTATTGGCCCACAGACGCTAAAACCTTTACGGTGAATTTATTTTTGCTCAGGTCGTCACATATTGGGTTTCGGCTTTTAGCCGTATGGCAGGCTGAGATGCCAGCAAGGTGTGGCACCAATTAAGTCGTCAAACAATATAGAGGGTGTTTGTTTGCTAAAGAGAATCAATGTGTATTTAAGGTCAGCAAAAAGTCTTATAATAGGATGTTAATACTATAGGTCATATAGATCTAGTTCCTCATGGGGGAAAAAAATTATAAAAATGATACCCAAGCTGAGTGGAAAATAGCAATCAAATTATTATATAGCATTTCTGGTACAAATCCTGAAATTTGGATTTTAAATGAAAACATAACCTTTTAGTTTGCAGTGAAAATGCAAGAGCAACATACAGTAGGTTAAAGCGGAAAGGAACGGTATAAGTGATATTTTTTGGGTTAAAACCAAAAGATTCTGGTTAAACGTTAAAGGTCTATACTATTATAGTAATCATTGCTAGTACAGTGTTTAGTAACAGGGGTCTCCCAGTGTCTCACCAGCTCTTAAACAAGCAGAGAATACATTTTCATGTGGGTTGCCAATTTCAGCCAATCAGTAGAGAGTATACCCATAGCTGTCACGTATTTCTAAATATACATCGAAAAGCCATGAAATGAAATGTCCCCCTGCCTCAGCAGCAGGGGCGTCGATTGGGTATGGCAGGGGTATGCAGCTGCCATACCCTGGGTCCAGGGGGGAGAATACAAGTTACTTTAAAATATAAATCCATGAATGTCTCTTTGTCTATCTGTGCTGGTTATGTTGTTAAATTACATTAAAATAACAACAAATGCAAAATTTAACAAGGTATTATAATTATATTCTCCACACTTGTATTCTTCCCATCTTGATAAAATGGTATATTCCCAGGTTCCGCAGGTCAGCTGCACAGGTGCAATTCCTTATTGTTAATTGTGGCACGTTTACTATATTATGTCAAGTTTAGTTTACAAGTTTACAACACTGTTCCAGGCTGCCATATCCAGCCCAAGAAACCATATACATTTTGGGGGGAAAATAATAGAATGTACTTCTTAAAATAAATGTATCATATCTGTTGCTAAGGTATGGCAACATGACTGGTGTCTTGCACGTGTGCCTTCACGCGCGTGCAAGACACCAGTCATGTTGCCATACCTTAGCTTTTTTCTGAACTGACGCCACTGCATGAAATGTCCCCCTGCCTCAGCAGAGGGAGAAAAAAAAAATATGATAATAATAGGTTTGTTTTCTGAACAAGGATGGGGAGAGGTCACCTCCAGCTCACACAGCATAACAAATATTTACATGCAAGGCCATGGGGTCAGACCACAACAGCTCTATTATCCCTGTCAGGAGATCTATGAAGATGAGTTTATCCATGTGACCATGTGAGATTGTCAGCATAGTAGAATAAACTCTATTTCTCTCTCCGTTTCTGTCTCTCTCTCTCTCTCTCCCTCCCATACTCTGTGTGTGCATGTGCATGTGTGCGTGTGCGTGTGCGCGTGTGTGTGTGTGTGTGTGTGTGTGTGTGTGTGTGTGTGTGTGTGTGTGTGTGTGTGTGTGTGTGTGTGTGTGTGTGTGTGTGTGTGCGCGCGTGCGCGTGCGTGTGTGTGTGTGTGTGTGTGTGTGTGTGTGTGTGTGTCTGTGTGTGTGTGTCTATTTGCATGGGAGTTTGAAACAGCTGGCATACGTTTTTAATTCATATTATTGCTATTTTTGTAAGTAAAAAATAAAAACAACATTTTAAACATTTATTTAACATTTATTTACAAATGATACATTAGTTAAATAATCACATGTAATTCAACTTTGTAATTATCTGCCACAAACTAAATACGAATCCATGCTGATTACCATGGAGATCCTCTAATCAATACCAGATCAATACATTCTCTAGGTTTTTTATCGGACGCCAGACGTTCTAACTGTGGTTTTCCAGAGTGACACAGATCTTCCCTGGTAACATCTTCAGAGACGGACCGCCATAATGACCATTATTAATGAATGGAAACAGTGCCTCAGTGAAAGTGTGTGTGAAGGTGTGAAGGTGTGTGTTAGAATCAGGATCAGAGAAGGACAGCTGTCCTCTGTCCCAGTCCAGCTGGACTCTGATCCTCCGGGGTTTCTGATTCACAGAGAGACCAGTCTTCTCATCATCATCAGGCCCTGATTCGGAGAACACTGTGTATTCACCCTCATCTAACCATATACACCAGACTCCACTCCCTGTGTTTCCCTTCCTCTGGTGAGACTCCACACACACACCTACGTTCCAGCATCCATTGTCTCCAACCTCAACATCCCAGCTGTGAGACCCTGAGTTAAAGCCCTCAGAACCCAGGACTTGTGAAAAGCAGTCAAACCTCTCTGGGTTGTCAGGAAGCTGCTGCTCCTCTTTCACACTTCTCACACTGGTCAGATCATCAGACACCATGAGATATGGATGAGCAGTGTTGGGGTCCAGGATGACAGGAGTGTAGGAGACAATGTCCTTCATCTTGTACCAGACTCTGAAGGTCAGGTTCTTCAGGTGTTTGGCCTCGTCTATCAGCGCTTCTGAGAGCGGCGGTGGCTCCTGCAGGGTGAGCTGGACTCCCTCCATGGTGGTCTTGTAGTTCTGCAGGAATGAGACGTGGTCCTCGGCTCTCAGCTGGTCCTCAGCAGCTTGGATTGCATTGGAGAGGGTTTCCATTTCTCTGCTCAGAGCCTCAATCCTCTCCTTCATCTCCTGACTCTTCTGAGCCTCTTCCTCCCGCAGAGCGGCCATCCTGGCCTCCTCTTCCTCCTGTAGGAACCGATGAAGACTCTGGAACTGTTCCTTAATCTGCGTCTCTGTGTTCCTGGCCTGAACCTTGATGAGATTTTCTGTTTTGTCGTAACCTGTTTTAACTCCTTCAA